>NC_057798.1:552494577-552498922 GCF_018294505.1 Triticum aestivum | reverse complement strand
GGCCGCCGGCGGCGGGGGGCTGCTGTTTGGCCGGTGGTGGCTGGCGGCTCAGGGGGGTGGAGGTTGAAGATGAACCGCATGCCCTTGATTTTGTATCCAACAGCTGCAAAATCGACTGACCAGAGATGAAAAAGTCAGTCAACCAACGTGTAGCCTCACCTTGCTAGTGCGTTCAGTTTCAACAGCAAAATTCAGTTTCGACAGCAAAATTGAGTTTCGACAGTTAAGTTCAGTTTCGATAGTTAAATTCAGTTTCGGCAGTTAAGTTCAGAGATGAGCGGCTGATGTATTTTACATCTAGCAGTTTGTGGCTATGTATTTTACGTCATGTATTGGAGATGCTATTAGAATTCCACTGAGGTTAACGTTGTTCATTGTCTCTCTTGTCCTGCTTCAGCCTTGTCGTCGTACAACTCACCGGAGCTACTCCAACAACGAAACCCTCCATCACAGCGGAGCAGTACGTCGGGCTCCATCTCCAGACGCCTAAGATCTTCTTCGTCTCCTCCGACAGCAAAGTCAACCGAAGCATCCTCACCGGACAACCCGATCATGCTAAGATCGACATGGCTTCGCCAAAGAGGTTGTACACTTGTTGCATCTTTTCACGCCCAATATGCGACCGTATCCAAGAGGAACTCGAAGGTCCCACCAAGGATAGACCCGCATATTGAAACGCTTTTGCAAGGTGGATATCATTACATCAACATTACATAATAGATGGGGATACATAAAAAATGCATACAATGCCACACGAATACAACATCATCATACATAAGATCCACATCCGACTACGGATGAAACACAAACAGAAACTCAAACGACATCCACCCTGCTAGCCGAGGCTGCCGACTTGGAACCTATCCCCTGATCAAAGAGGAAGCAGAAGGAGAACTCCAAAACAAGCAAACATCGCTCTCACGTCAAGACCATCGCATAACCTGTACCTACAACTGTTGTTGTAGTAATCTGTGAGCCACGAGGACTCAGCAATCCCATGACCATGGGTATCAAGACTAGCAAAGCTTAATGGGAAAGGAAGGGGTAAAGTGGTGAGGTTGCAGCAGCGACTAAGCATATATGGTGGCTAACATACGCAAATAAGAGCGAGAAGAGAGCAAATGGAACGGTCGTGAAGCTAGCAATGATCAAGAAGTGATCCTGAACTCCTACTTACGTCAAACATAACCCAAAACCGTGTTCACTTCCCGGACTCCGCCGAAAAGAGACCATCACGGCTACACACGCGGTTGATGCGTTTTAGTTCGGATCTGGTGTCAATTTATCTACAACCGGACATTAACAAATTCCCATCTGCCACATAACTGCGGGCACGGCTCTCGAAAGTTTATACCCTGCAGGGGTGTCCCAACTTAGCCCATGATAAGCTCTCGCGATCAACGAAGGATATACCTTCTCCCAGGAAGACCCGATCAGTCTTAGAATCCCGATTTACAAGACATTTTGACAATGGTAAAACAAGACCAGCAAGACCGCCCGATGCGCCGACAATCCCGATAGGAGCTGCACATATCTCGTTCTCAGGGCAACACCAGATGAGCAATTCGTACAACTAAAACCAGACCTCAAGTTTCCCTGAGGGGGCGCTGCAAAGGGCTCTGGTTCGGACCAGCACTTAGAGAAGCACTGGCCTGGGGGGCTAAAATAAAGATGACCCTCGGGCTCCGGAAACCCAAGGGAAAAAGGGCTAGGTGAGGCAAATGGTAAAACCAAGGTTGGGCCTTGCTGGAGGAGTTTTATTCAAAGCGAACTGTCAAGGGGGTCCCATAAATCACCCAACCGCGTAAGGGACGCAAAATCTAGGAACATAATACCGATATGATGGAAACTAGGGCAGCAAGAGTGGAACAAAACACCAGGCATAAGGCCGAGTCTTCCACCCTTTACCAAGTATATAGATGCATTAATAATATAAGAGATATTGTGATATCTCAACATAATCCTGTCCACCATGGAGCAATCTTCAACTTCACCTGCAACTAGCAGTGCTATAAGAGGGGCTGGGCAAAAGCGGTAACATAGCCAAACAATGGTTTGCTAGGAAGGGTGAAAAAGGTTAGGGGCTGACATGGCAATTTGGGAAGGCTTGAAGAACAAGTGATAGGTAACGCAGCATAGCGATAGAATGAAGCAACTAGCATAGCAATGATAGTAGTGAGATCCAGGGTAGCGGTCATCTTGCCTGAAATCCCACAAGGAAGAAGAACGAGTCCATAAAGAAGATGAAGCCACGTAGACGAACCAAGCGTAGACGAACGAATCCGCCCGATCGCAACGAAACAGGAACTATCGAAAGAAGCACACAACATGGTAAACACACCACACATGTACAAGACATGATGCTCAACCAAGCATGATGCAAGACAAGACTACATGAAGCTACTCATGGCAAGAGATGATGCATATAATAGCAACACATCAAAGCAAGTTTAAATGAGGCCGGAAATAACATATAATAAATCCGGTAAGTCCTCATATGCAAATTTCGAAATTGGTCCAGATCTGAATAAACCTTATGTTCAAGTTGTTAAACAGCAAGTTAAGATGCACCAAGATGATCTACACGAGATTCTACTCAAGTTACATATAAAGTTCATTTAGTTCGGAGCTACGACCTAGAAGATATGAGCAAAACAAGTTAAACATGGCATTGATGTAAAATGCATACAAACATCAAGCAAACACTCTCAAAACATGGATGCAACATGATAATATGAAACTACATGCAAAATCAAGCAAGTTTCATATAGAGCACTCTCAAAACGGAGCAACGGTTCAACACATACACTCCAAACATGATACAACAACAATCTGTCCAAAACAGCAACTAGGCATCTAGCAAGCATCAAAACAACATGCTACAGTACCACAATATGAAAACAAAAGGCATGGACATGGTGTACAGGTAAAGCATAACAAAACATGAACACTGAGCTATCTCCAGAAATCACTAGAACATGCTCAAAAGGACATGGCAAGATTGCATATAATAACAATTTCAGACTTTGCAGAAATAACATCAGGTTGCAATTTTAGAGCTATCAAACAACATGTTACAGGAACTTATCATGGCAAAAAAAGACATGCCATGAATCTACTAATTGCATAAAACAAAAGTCCCTTACTCACCATGAGCCAAAAGGGATCATAAGATATGATGGCACCCATGTAAACATGGCAAAAGATATGACAGATTCAAACATGGCAGGAACAACAATAAGTAGGCATGTTGGTGAGCTTGTACCACTCACCACAAAGCAATAAATGGCATGACAAGGCAACCAGCAGCACGAAGACATATTTATGAAGCTAAGCATGACAAGAACAAGTTCATAGGGTGCACGGATCACTAGCAAAGCTCATGGCAAAACTGAACTTAATGTTAACAGGCTGATAGCAACATTATTTAGCAACTTTGGAGCAAGAATACAACAAGCTACAACAGGCTATAAATGCAACCAGGGGTATGGATGGATAGAGCATGACATGGGTAACAAAACATACTTAGAGAACATCTCCAGGTTATGCATATAATGACTTGTAGCAGCAGGTTTACATGGCAACAAAATATAACAGAAACAGCCTAGCAAAACAGCAACAACAAGTACCCTACTTAACAAGCTTGATGCACTCACTACAAGACTCACAAAATACATGGATTGCACCTCTGTAAAAATGACATGATATAGTCCAAAACACATGTAGAGCTCATGCTCAAAGGATGCACACACAAAATGCAACGAAAAAGACAAAACATCAAGTTATAATAGTTTCCGCAGATTAACATCATATAGCACTCTTGCAACGATGATTCGGGCATGACGATGATCTCAAACAAGCATGACACAATGGAGTGAAATGTAGAGCATCTCATGATGAACATTTTGATAGATTACACGCACGAAACGGAGCAGTATGCAACAAGTTATGATGCGATGAACAGGAGACCAGAATGCAAATAATTTTGAGACTTAGGGAAAAAAACGGGGTCAACCTGGATCCAGATCTAGGGTTCTTCATGGGCGAACCGAGGTTCGCCGGAGCTTCACCAGAGAAGAGGAGGACGCCGGACGGAGTTGAGGAAAGGGCCGGGGGTGGCGGATCCGACCGGTCCCGTCCCGGATCCGGCCGGGGGACTGGGCGCGGCGGCGAGTGGGGTGACGCGGGGTGGAGGACGAGGCCCGCGGCGGTGGAGCCATGTCCGTGGCAGAGGAGCTACGCCGACGGCAGTCGGCGTGGAGGCGGGGTTCGGCGGAGGCGGCACGCTGGCGAGGAGGCGCCGACGTGGGACGAGACGGGGCGCGGGCCGAGGCGAGGAGGCCGG
>NC_057798.1:552489950-552493968 GCF_018294505.1 Triticum aestivum | reverse complement strand
GGATGGGCTCGGCGGGCCCGCGATGGGCTCGCGCGGGCTGGCGGTGGGGCGCAGTGGCCGGGGCCACGTGGCGCAACGTGAGTGGCTGCGGGCGGCAGCGCGATCTCGTCTGGTCCGGGACGGACATGTCCGGCGGGCGAGAGGGGAATTTCTAGGGTTTGGACCCGAATTTCGGGGGAAGAGGCATATTTATAGGTAGAGGGAGCTAGGAGGGTCCAAATGAGGAGCGGTGTTCGCCCACACGATCGTGATCGAACGACCGAGAGCATGGAGGGGGTTTGGATGGGCTCATGGTTTTTGGTGAAGAGGGGCTGGGCTGCAAAGAGCGAGGGGTTTCGGGCTACGCGGTTAACCGGTGGGGCATCAAACGACCTCCAAATGGAACAAAATTTTATGGGTGGTCTTCCGGTGATATACCAAGGCCACTCGGCAAATCTCGGTCCATTCCGAGAACGTTTTTAACCCGCTCACGAAAACAAGGTCTGAGAGGGGCGACAGGCGCGCGCGAGAGGTCTGGACTCTGAACGGACGACGGAGAGAACCGGCGGAACCCGAACGGATGCAAGTTTTGAAAAACATGCATATGAAATGCAGATGATGGCATGGCAAAATGCAACACACAAGAAAATGACATGGCAACGACGGGGAATAACTGGCAGACACCTGGCGCATCGAATCTGGGGCGTTACAACACTCCTCCACTAACAAGAGATCTTAGGACCGAGACGGAAGGGAAAATGGATGAGGTGAAGCGAGAAACGCAAGAGAGAAGATGAACAGAGACGAGAGCACTCGGGTAGAAATAGAAAGGCCAAATATGACGAGAATCAAAAGCTCATGGAAACAAGATAGACTCTGAAACCACTCTGGTTAGAACTAGATAAGAAACGAATAAGACTGGAAGGATTTAGGCAGCACTCCGGCTAAAACATGGAAAGATTAGAACATGAGATTGACAAGATGGAACGATAGTTGACAAGAAGAACAACACAATGCCTCCGGAAGAACTGAAATAGTTGAATGAAAGGAACGAAGAAGAAAAGATATCATCTACCACCACTAAGTTTGGAAGCGTCTTAGGAGGAAGGATTGAACGGAGTTGTAGAGAAAATCAACAACGAAAGAATAAGATTGTTGTGGACTTATCCAAAAACAACTCAAAACTTGAGGTGAAATTATGCCACAACCAAAAGCTTGAATAGCTGAGAAGAACGAAGAAATGCAAAACTCCATTTCAAAAGAATACGGAGAATTAATTACACTTCAAGACGCGAGAAGAATAGATACTTGAACTCCACCAACTAAATCTTGATGAACTCTTGAAGAATGAAATAAATCATGAAGAACCACCATGAAGAACTCGCGGTGACAAAAGGATGATGAGATAGAAATGAAGGATGAAAGAATAAAGATTGAAACCTTGCGGTGATTTAGATGGAGGTTCTGACAAAATAGCCGAGGAAAATTTGAACTCCAGAAAAGAAAAGATGAAAACACTTGGAACTAGAGTTTATTCAACAAGAACAAACTCCAAAGGAAGGGATTAATCACTTCGGCGAAAGAATAAGATTTATTGTATGCTTAACCTTCATCAAATTGACTTGATGACAAAATGGATTTGCATACTACTTATTCTTCTTGAAAAGGATTGTTTAGTGACATAACGCAAACTTGAGAAGGTCTTCATGAACCACCAGTAGGATTGAAAAGAACGAATGGATTAATATGAAAAACAAGGAAAAAGAATCTTGAACGAATGACCGTAAGAATTAGAAAAAAAAGACTGATGAAAGAGAATGAATCACCGGCAAGAATTAGAAGGCAAATATGCTAGAGGGGATTTAGATGCAAAAGAATAAAGAGATCATGAGCTGATTAAAGAACACTTGCACGAAGGACCGAGATAATTGGATAACGGTAGCTGAAATGTGAGGACGAAGAATTCTTCTGGAACGATGGCCTCCGGATGGTCGGGAGAGAAGGCAACTCACGAAATGCATCAAATGATTGAAAAGAATTTTCACAATTGAAACAATTTGATAGGATGACATCGAGCTAGCACCACGAATCTCCGAGAGAACGGGCAAGATTTAGAGGAAAACTCTTCTTCGGTCTTCAAAAGACGACGAGAAACACCACCAAAATTTGCTGAGGTTCTCCGGAAGAATGACAAGCAAAGAGGTTGAGCCAACAATGAATTGATTTGAAATCGATCTTGAAAAGGCATCTGACTGATGAAATTCATACTTACGTCAAACTTCAAAAAGGATTTGAGAATAGCTCCGGGAAATTAGAAGAGTCAGGTAAGATCCTGGGAAAAGACCTATGGGTTAGGGCCCACTAAAAGAAACACCGTTGGAAAGTATTGATGAACAGATTGATGATGCACCGGAACAATTGAAATATTTGAATGAGGTGACAACCTCGAATTAATTGGAACACAGATGAATCTTCTGAGATGTCTTGAACACTCCGGAAGGATAAACTGGCGAGAGGCGAACGAGCAAGGCAAAAAAATTTGAGCTGAGGAAAAGAATATTATCACTACCAAAAATTAGAATTGAATCCACCGGAAAAGAAAAGAGATGAAGAATGACGAACGAGACGAGAATTTACCGATTGAAACAATTGACGAAAGACTGAAGAGGCTCCATGCGAATGAAATTGATGCTCGAAAGAGACTCAGGCTCCGGGGAGAAGAGGGTGTGAGGGCGGGAAAAAACAAAGGCAACTTGTAAGGGGGAACCAACAAATATATTGAAGAGAAACACCGGTTGGAAGAAAGGAAAGGCTTCGCACGAGTAGGATGGATACTTGATTACGGACTCCAGCTCCAAGGAGAAAAAGGGTGGGTGGGTGGGAAAAAGAAAACAACTGTGGCCAGAGAAACAACTTCGTTGAGAGCGGGCTGTGGATTGAACTTGGCAAAGATGAAGAGGCTCGAGTCAACTGGATGAGAAATGCACCGGATGAAAAGAGAAGAGAACCAACGGTCGGAAGACCAACTGCGTGAACCTAAAGAAAAATTTGAAGGGGAAGAGGAGTAATTCAAAACACATACGTCAAGATTCCTCACCAGAGCGACGAAGGTGCTGAGGAGTAAAAATAATTCCCACTCTCCGATATAAGTAGACTCAGAAAACAGTTTTCTTCTAGAGTCAACAACGACCAAACTACACGATCAATCAAGGGGGCTCCTATGGTCGATCGAGGCTTTGATACCAACTTGTTACGCCCAATATGCGACCCTATCCAAGAGGAACTCGAAGGTCCCACCAAGGATAGACCCGCATATTGAAATGCTTTTGCAAGGTGGATATCATTACATCAACATTACATAATAGATGGGGATACATACAAAAGGCATACAATGCCACACGAATACAACATCATCATACATAAGATCAACATCCGACTACGGATGAAACACAAACAGAAACTCAAACAACATCCACCCTGCTAGCCCAGGCTACCGATCTGGAACCTATCCCCTGATCGAAGAAGAAGCAGAAGGAGAACTCCAAAACAAGCAAACATCGCTCTCGCGTCAAGACCATCGCATAACTTGTGCCTGCAACTGTTGCTGTAGTAATCTGTGAGCCACGAGGACTCAGCAATCCCATTACCATGGGTATCAAGACTAGCAAAGCTTAATGGGAAAGGAAGGGGTAAAGTGGTGAGGTTACAGCAGCGACTAAGCATATATGGTGGCTAACATACGCAAATAAGAGCGAGAAGAGAGCAAATGGAACGGTCGTGAAGTTAGCAATGATCAAGAAGTGATCCTGAACTCCTACTTACGTCAAACATAACCCAAAACCGTGTTCACTTCCCGGACTCCGCCGAAAAGAGACCATCACGGCTACACACGTGGTTGATGTGTTTTAATTCGGATCTGGTGTCAAGTTATCTATAACCGGACATTAACAAATTCCCATCTGCCACATAACCGCGGGCACGACTCTCGAAAGTTTATACCCTGCAGGGGTGTCCCAATTTAGCCCATGATAAGCTCGCG
>NC_057798.1:552486824-552489842 GCF_018294505.1 Triticum aestivum | reverse complement strand
GTCTCGAAATCCCGGTTTACAAGACATTTCGACAATGGTAAAACAAGACCAGCAAGACCGCCCGATGCTCCGACAATCCCGATAGGAGCTGCACATATCTCGTTCTCAGGGCAACACCGGATGAGCAATCCGTACAACTAAAACCAGACCTCAAGTTTCCGTGAGGGGGCGCTGCAAAGGGCTCTGGTTCGGACCAGCACTTAGAGAAGCACTGGCCAGGGGGGGGGGGGCTAAAATAAAGATGACCCTCGGGCTCCGGAAACCCAAGGGAAAAAGGGCTAGGTGAGGCAAATGGTAAAACCAAGGTTGGGCCTTGCCGGAGGAGTTTTATTCAAAGCGAACTGTCAAGGGGGTCCCATAAATCACCCAACCGCGTAAGGGACGCAAAATCCGGGAACATAATACCGATATGACTGAAACTAGGGCGACAAGAGTGGAGCAAAACACCAGACATAAGGCTGAGTCTTCCACCCTTTACCAAGTATATAGATGCATTAATAATATAAGAGATATTGTGATATCCCAACATAATCCTGTCCACCATGGAGCAATCTTCAACTTCACCTGCAACCAGCAGCGCTATAAGTGGGGCTGAGCAAAAGTGGTAACATAGCCAAACAACGGTTTGCTAGGAAGGGTGAAAAAGGTTAGGGGCTGACATGGCAATTTGGGAAGGCTTGAAGAACAAGTGATAGGTAACGCAACATAGCGATAGAACGAAGCAACTAGCATAGCAATGATAGTAGTGAGATCCAGGGTAGCGGTCATCTTGCCTGAAATCCCGCAAGGAAGAAGAACGAGTCCACGAAGAAGATGAAGCCACGTAGACGAACCAAGCATAGACGAACGAATCCTTCCAATCGCAACGAAACAGGAACTATTGAAAGAAGCTCACAACATGGTAAACACACCACACATATACAAGACATGATGCTCAACCAAGCATGATGCAAGACAACACTACATGAAGCTACTCATGGCAAGAGATGATGCATATAAGAGCAACACATCAAAGCAAGTTTAAATGAGCCGGAAATAACATATAATAAATCTGGTAAGTCCTCATATGCAAATTTCGAAATTGGTCCAGATCTGAATAAACCTTATCTTCAAGTTGTTAAACAGCAAGTTAAGATGCACCAAGATGATCTACACGAGATTCTACTCAAGTTACATATAAAGTTCATTTAGTTCGGAGCTACGACCTAGAAGATATGAGCAAAACAAGTTAAACATGGCATTGCTGTAAAATGCATACAAACATCAAGCAAACACTCTCAAAACATGGATGCAACATGATAATATGAAACTACATGCAAAATCAAGCATGTTTCATATAGAGCACACTCAAAACGAAGCAACGGTTCAACACATACACCCCAAACATGATATAACAACAATCTGTCCAAAACAGCAACTAGGCATCTAGCAAGCATCAAAACAACATGCTATAATACCACAATATGAAAACAAAATGCATGGACATGATGTACAGGTAAAGCATAACAAAACATGAACAATGAGCTATCTCCAGAAATCACTAGAACATGCTCAAAAGGACATGGCAAGATTGCATATAATAACAGTTTCAGACTTTGCAGAAATAACATCAGGTTGCAATGTTTAGAGCTATCAAACAACATGTTACAGGAACTTATCATGGAAAACAAAGGCATGGCATGAATCTACTAATTTCATAGAACAAAAGTCCCTTACTGAGCATGAGCCAAAAAGGATCGGAAGATAAGATGGCACCCATGTAAACATGGCAAAAGATATGACAGATTCAAACATGGCAGGAACAACGATAAGTAGGCATGTTGATGAGCTTATACCACTCACCACAGAGCAATACATGGCATGACAAGGCAACCAGAAGCACGAAGACATAATTATGAAGCTAAGAATGACAATAACAAGTTCATAGGGTGCGCAGATCACTAGCAAAGCTCATGGCAAAACTGAACTTAATGTTAACAGGCTGATAGCAACATTATTTAGCAACTTTGGAGCAAGAATACAACAAGCTACAACAGGCTATAAATGCAACCAGGGGTATGGATGGATAGAGCATGACATGGGTAACAAAACATACTTAGAGAACATCTCCAGGTTATGCATATAATGACTTGTAGCAGCAGGTTTACATGGCAACAAAACATAACAGAAACAGCCTAGCAAAACAGCAACAACAAGTACCCTACTTAACAAGCTTGATGCAATCACTACAAGACTCACAAAATACATGGATTGCACCTCTGTAAAGATGACATGATATAGTCCAAAACACGTGTAGAGCTCATGCTCACAGGATGCACACACAAAATGCAACGAAAAAGACAAAACATCAAGTTATAACAGTTTCAACAGGTTAACATCATATAGCACTCTTGCAACAATGATTAGGGCATCAAGATGATCTCAAACAAGCATGACACAATGGAGTGAAATGTAGAGCATCTCATGATGAATATTTTGATATATTACATGCACGAAACGGAGCAGTATGCAACAAGTTATGATGCGATGAATAGGAGACCAGAATGCAAATAATTTTGGGGCTTAGGGAAAAAATGGGGTCAACCTGGATCCAGATCTAGGGTTCTTCATGGGCGAACCGAGGTTCGCCGAAGCTTCATCGGAGAAGAGGAGGACGCCGGCCGGAATTGAGGAAAGGGCCGGGGGTGGCGGATCCAGCCGGTCCCGTCCCGGATCCGGCCGGGGGACCGGGCGCGGCGGCGAGCGGGGCGGCGCGGGGTGGAGGACGAGGTCCGTGGTGGCGGAGCCATGGCCGCAGCGGAGGAGCTACACCGACGGCAGTCGGCGTGGAGGCAGGGTTCAACGGAGGCGGCACGCCGGCGAGGAGGCGCCAACGCGGGGCGAGACGGGGCGTGGGCCGCGGCGAGGAGGCCGGGGCCTGCCGGCGGCGGCAGATGGAACCCGGCGGCGCCGGAGGCCGGCGTGCGGGCGGCGAAGTCGCTGGCCGGTGCGGGACGGAGGCGACGGCGGGAACCCGGG
>NC_057798.1:552473549-552486415 GCF_018294505.1 Triticum aestivum | reverse complement strand
GTCGGGCGTGGGGCGGCTCCGGATGGGCTCGGCGGGCCCGCGATGGCCTCGCGCGGGCCGGCGGCGGGGCACAGTGGCCGGGGCCATGTGGCGCAACGTGATTGGCTGCGGGCGGCGGCGCGATCTTGTCCGGTCCAGGACGGACATGTCCGGCGGGCGAGAGGGGAATTTCTAGGGTTTGGACTCGGATTTCGGGGGAAGAGGCATATTTATAGGTAGAGGGAGCTAGGAGAGTCCAAATGAGGAGCGGTTTTCGCCCTCACGATCGTGATCGAACGACCGAGAGCATGGAGGGGGTTTGGATGGGCTCATGGGCTGTGGTGAAGAGGGGCTGGGCTGCAAAGAGGGAGGGGTTTCGAGCTACGCGGTTAACCGGTGGGGCATCAAACGACCTCCAAATGGAATGAAATTTGACGGGCGGTCTACCGATGATATACCAAGGCCACTCGGCAAATCTCGGTCCATTTCGAGAATGTTTTTAACCCGCTCACGAAAACAAGGTCTGAGAGGGGCGACGGGCGCGCGCGAGAGGTCTGGACTCCAAACGGACAACGGAGAGAACTGGCGGAACCTGAACGGATGCAAGTTTTGAAAAACATGCAGATGAAATGCAGATGATGACATGGCAAAATGCAACACACAAGCAAATGACATGGCAACAACAGCGAATAACTGGCAGACACCTGGCGCATCGAATCCGGGGCGTTACACATCTCTTTTTTACTCTACATGTTATATATATTGTCCACTGAGCACACGGATTTGTTCCTTTAGTGTCTCATTGAAAGAAAAAACGTAGGAATTTTAATTTTCACTTGTCCTCCTTTTCAAATTCCTATTCATGAAGCACAAGACTAAGATATAGTAGCATAATAGCATTATAACCGTACATTTTCTTGTGGTTTGACTTAATCTCAACATGCTTCTTTGCATCCTGTGATCTTCCAATTGTTGTGAATCAAACACCCAGATTGGCAGAAATCTTGTGTTTTTAAATTCTCTGTTTTGCACGTGCATTCCTATCCTATTCCTGTCTATTTCCTATCCCTACATTGTTGGAATCCTCCAACTCAAACGAGCCCTTATAGAATTACTTCTCTTACAGATAGTTGTCAAAGAAAACCTTGCGTGGTTTGTCCCGCTCCTGCTGCGCCGTCGTCCACCCCAACTCAGCTGCTCCAACAACAGAAGGGTCCAGCACAGCAGGGATCTGGCCTCCAGACTGACTTTCGCTGCCTCAGATCTTCTTCCCCGCCGCCGGCAGCCATGAAAACTGCATTACCATCATCAACCGAGCAGATGACCTCGAGGACTACACAGGTCCGCAAGAGAGGTCGCACTCTTTCATGTCTGCTTAAGTTATGCATCGCTTAATATTACATGCTACTTTAGCGTCATGTTCACCAATTAGACTCTGAGTCAGCTCCAAACTAATGGTTAAACTTGAGTTTTTAAATGGTTGTGGGGTACATATCGGGGCTGCAATCAATAGTATCTATCTACTACCTGGTTAATCTCCGGTGTCTACTATGAGTTTCATGTTGGGTGGGAAACAAACAGTAAAGAAGCCATTATCTGTATTTTTTAACTGAAGCCATTATCTGCCTGCTATTATTGGTTTTGGGTCTATCCACAGGTTGCTACCATGACTCTGGATTTCTGCATGCACTCCTTACATAATCTCACTATGTTTTATTCCTAGGCATGACAGTTATTGTAAACAATGGAACTGAACATGTAGAGCAAAAGAGACGAGCCTTGCATAGCAATAAAATTTCATGCAGACGTCGCTCAATGGTAGGCGCAAAGGCAGACCCCCCTCCATGCATTTCGGATTGTAATCGAGAGGAAGATATCTGTTCTGAGGGGGATTTAGAAGGAGAAGACAATTCCTATTTACCCCCTGAGGTCTTCGCTCTAACTTGCATGCTGATGTTGGTTATATCATGCATATGGTGTCTTGCATTGCTTACTTTATACATCAAATATGTCATCTACTTAGTTTATACATCCTTTGTGCGAATGCCATCTGTTTAGTTTATTCATTGTTTATGTGAATTATGCAACGCCATCTTGTTTAGCCAGGCATCATATATGTGAATTTTGCAATGCCATCCTGCTTAGCCAGTCATCTTATATGTAAATTATATCAGGCCATCCTTTTTCCCCATTACATATTACATTTGTCAACAATGTTAGTACATTCAACTGCTCTTCGTGTGCATTAGCCATTTGACACGGTGATGGAAAATTCTAGAGTGAAAACAAGGTCTTCAGAGCAGACTATGCTATCTGACGAAGCGCATATCTCGCTGGTTACGGATAGCTCCTCAGAGGAGGATTCAGAGACAGATGACCAGTCCTATCCCCCCCCCCGAGGTGTATGCCCTAACTTGGCAGGGTTATGTTGCTCATATCGTGCGTATGGTGTCTCGGATTGCTATGTCATTTGATTAGTTTAGACATGCTTTGTGTGAATGCCACCTGTTTAGTGTCTAATTACCATATATGTGAATTATGCATTGCCATCTTGTTGCAAGACATTATATATGTGAATTATACAATGCTATCTTGTTGCAAAGGCATTATATAAGTGTATTATGCAATGCTATGCTGTTTAGCCAATCATCATGTATGTGAATTATATCATGCTATCATTTTTTTGTATTACGTGTTCCATTTGTCGACAACGTTTGTATATTCAACTACTCTTCCTGTGCATCAGCCATTTGAAGCGATGATGGAAGTATTTGGAGTGAAAACGAGGTATTCAGAGCAGACAATGCTACCTGCTGAAGCAGACATCTTGCTGGTTACAGAGAGCTCCTCAGAGGAGGATTCAGAGACTAATGACCAGTCCTATCTCCCCCCTGAGGTCTATGCTCAAACTTGGCAGGGTTATATTACCCATGTCATGCATGTTGTCTTGCATTGTTTAGTTTTTACATCATATATGGATTTCCATCTTCTTACTTGCTTACTATATAAATCATATATTTGAATTATATCATGCCATCGTGTTTACATAGTACATACACATCATCTATCTGAATTATGGCATGGCAACCCATTTAATAAAGACATCATATAGTTATATCGTCTCATCCTGATTAGTGTTTATAGTCATCATAATTTGAATTATGGCATTATATCCGTGGATGTATGTGAATTATGGCATGCCAACCTATTTAATAAACACATTATATTGTTACATCATGTCATCTTGTTTACATAGTCTCATATTTTGAACTATGTCTTTCCATCTTTCTTAGTTAGCCATCATAATGTGAAATTGTGCCATGCTATCTTTTTTAGTTAGCCATCATATATGTGAAATTGTATCATGCTATCCTGTTTGGTTAGACAACATAAATATGAATTATTTCATGCCCTCTTTTATTCCCCACTATCCATTGCACCTGTCTATCATACAATGTCTATACTTTCAGTTACTTTTCTTGTTTATCAACCATTTGAATTGGAGAGGGTGATGGCAGTAACTAAGGGAGTAACAACACGGTCTTCAGAAAAGATAGTGCTACTAGTTGATGCAGATAGAACCACGGTTGTACTTGCCCAAGGACCAGATCCACCACACATAACCTAGACTCTCACAGATAGTACCCCTACCCAGTTGGACAGAGAACCAGCTACACCCCATCTAACCCCAACCCCGGCAGATAGTAACCCAGTTCCAGTTGACACAGCACTGTCTCCACCACAGAGCACCCAAACACGAGCAGTTAGTAAGGGAACTACAGTGCCCAAAGCACGAGGACCACCACTCCGAATCCCAACTCAACGCTTAAAGGAGAATAAGATTTGTTCTCAGGTCAGGTTCTGTAGCTATGGTTCATACTCCTTTGCCCTTGCATTACTGTATTTACTCATACCAACTATTTTCAAATTTGAAGGATGGAATTGAAACTCCAATGGCGCAACAGGTGTGTTTTAAACCTGTTTCTTCAACTGGTTTGCTGTTGTAACCTGCTCTATATTGATTTCAAATTCAATTGAATAAACAGTTATGTTCTCATGTCATGCACATTACAAGTGTTGTTATTGCTCTATAGTTTCCCACACTTATATTCTGTCTATTCTGCTTTGTCTTGAACAAATATTATTTGAATTGTGTCTCTATCTTGATTTGGCAACAAAAACTAGAATGATATAGACCATAAAGTGACCATGGTACATAGATATATGTTTGTTTCATGCTGTTATCCTGTCCACTTTACTACTGAACTCATTTACCAAAATGAGTTTCATATACAACATGGTAAACATGTGATGTGTCTGCTTGTTTCTCTTTTAGAATGCGGACAAAATATTGGAGAACAGTACCGCGTTATCCAATGGTAAAGGAAGTAATGAAGATAAGGTTCAAGATAGTGAGACATCCCTGTTGGTCTCCAAGAAAGCTGATAAAAACTATCTTGACGATTGTGAGGGAACCCAAAAGTCCTGTCTTGATTTAGTGTTCGAGTTACTAGCCACTACTGCTGGCACAAGCTCTTCGAACTCGCTGCCTGAATCAGTTCATCTTCTTGAGTATCAACTTCAAGTTGAAAGACATCAATCAGATGTGCTGCGACAGGAAGCCGAAGGACTGAGGAAGTCCCTGGAGAATTCAGATGCATATTTCCTGGTGCAACAGCAAGCGCTGGAGGATTTAAGCGCCAAACAAGAGAAAGTTAATAAGCTTGCTAAGCATCTTGCCAACATTTTGGGTACCCAGGATATTGTTTCTTGAGATCTTCTGAAGTGGTTTCAGTTCTAGATTTGTTTTGCTGCGGCGTTTATTTGCACTAGTCGCCAACTTTGACAACCAGTGTATATGATATGCTGCTTTGTTCCCTATATTTGCACTATTGGAGAACTTTGATGCCTAGTGGATGTAATATGTGTAATGGCCCTGATAGCCTAACGTTAGTTGCTTGCTTATATATTTCCTTGTCTTGTTTATTTGTTTGCTTGTAGTCATTGCAGTTCTTTTTCTGCAGTTTGCTAGTGGCTGCAATAACCTATTTTTTAATACTAGGCCACAATAACCATGGGCTAATATTTACTGTAGTGACACTGGGCCTCCTACGGGCCGTAGAAACAGTGGGCCTTCTACGGGCCGTAGAAACAATGGGCCTTCTACGGGCCGTAGAAACAATGGGCCTTCTACGGGCCGTATCATGAATGGGCCTTATGCGGGCCGTATGATCGATTGGCCAAACATGGGCCAAACAGACCGCATTATGGCCATAAACAGGCTAGAGTTGGAATCATCCGTTCATGGGCCGACCATAACGGGCCATCGTTAATAGGCCGAATTTGATGACGCTATGAAAACGGCCCAACATATTAATGGACCACAAACGGGCCGACTGTAACCACGGGCTGAATTTGGCCCACAAGCAGAAAACGACAGTAACGGGCCGTAGGTAAACAAATGCTAGAAATGAGCCCAAGAATAAATGGGCTCTGAGAAGGCCGAAAGATAAATGGGATGGAAACAGACCAACGGAATAATGGGCCATTAATGGGTATAAGGTGATACACTGTTCATTACGGGCCAGTTTCACAATGGGCCGTTAATGGGTGTAAAGCGATACACTGTTCATTACGGGCCAGTTTCACCACGGGCCGTTAATAGGCCAAGAGTTACAAAAAGCCTCATATAGGCTTAAAGACGTCATGGGCCATACATGGGCCAGATGTGAAAACGGGCTGGAATCATATTGGATGGCCCAGTTAACGCTATTGGGCCTAATTCGGATAGGGAGTAAAGTGTCTTGGGTTAGCGGGCTATAAATGGGCTATATGCGAACATACCTTTAACAGGCTTTCAATGGGCCGGCCCGCCACCTTTTGACCAAGTCAAATGGGCCGGCCTTTTCACAGGAATGGGCCTCTGTTGGGCCGTGCCACGTGTCGAAGTATCATAGGAGCCTTCTGTCCAATGAGTGGATGACATCTGTCCCAACAATGAGCCGACATGTGTTTCCGCCAACCAATGATGATTTACACGTGGAAAATCCCCATTGGTCGGGTCTGTTAACGGGTTATCGGATCCAAAACCCGACCCGATAGCTTAACGGCGTTCCATTACGGTGGATGCCACGTGTCGGTCACCCTTGACCAAAGCACTTCTGTGACGCGCAATTTATCGTCATGGAAGTGGACACTTCCGTGTTGATAATTTTGGTAATGTCATGGAACACTTCTACGACGGCACATGTATGACTATCTTGATTCTGTCATAAATTTGTCATGGATGTACATGCATGACAAAAAACGCGACCTAGTGTGACAAACACGTATCATCACGGAAGTGTATTTTTATTCTAGTGATAGTCCGGCCGTCCGAGGACCCCTTAATCCAGGACTGCCTCAGTAGCCCCTGAACCAGGCTTGAATGACGTGGTGTCTGGCGTGTAGATCGTCTTCGGCATTGCAAGGCGGGTTCCTTCTATGAATACTCCAAAATAGTCTTTGAACACAAGAAACTTGTCCAGCTCTGCAAAACAAATTCCACACACAACCATAGAGAGTGTAATATTTCACGAGTCCAATCCGCTGACAACTTTTTGTAGCGTGACATCACATCGCCGCCCGACCATTATTTCGAACCGTTTTTTTAGCCTCCCGATCCATATTTCAAGATGCGGTTTCATTGGCACATCTTGTCAAAGCAGAGATCGTGTCCCCTTATTGCGGGATTCTCATCAATACGGGCATGGGTAATCCCACCGTATCATCTGCATGACCCTTGGGAATAGGCGAGCTTTTAGGGCGAGTGGGGAGGTGTTTTCTATTCATGGCCTTTATAAAGAGATAAGGATTCACCCCTTTCACCCACACCTTCTCTCTCTCTGCCTCCCCCATTCTCGAGCTCCAGTGCCCAAGTTCTCATCCTTTCCGCCCCAAGAAAGCACTCCAACCATGTCCGGATCCAGAGCGTAGGGCAAGTGGATGGTCTCCTCCGTCAAGGAGAAGGACATTACGAAGCTCCGGGAGGCTGGGTATTTGGCCAAGGAAATTGCCCACTGGCTTCCGGCCAAGGGAAAGATCGTCCCCACCCCCACTAGTGTAGAACCGGGCTTTAGTGCCGGTTCATGACGGCCTTTAGTGCCGGTTGGCGAACCGGCACTAAAGAGTGGGGACTAAAGCCCCCCCCCTTTAGTACCGGTTCGTCACGAACCGGCGCTAAAGTGCAAACACGTGGCACGAGCCAGGCCCGTGTGCGTGTAGGACATTAGTACCGGTTGGTAACACCAACCGGTACTAAATGTTTGGGTGTTTTTTTTAATTTTTGCTTTAATTTTGTGTTTTCAATTTGGCTTTATTTTCCATTTGATTCTTTTTTGTTTGCTGGTATTTCACGATACTACAAATTGTACACGTTATGCATATATATTAAATAGATTTTCTCGTACGTAGAACCGCATATATATATATATATATATATATATATAATATCATCGAATGTCTCACAGCTAGCCAACACCATTAACTATTCACACATATACACATGTATATACATATACAATTTCTACTACATGTTGCCTTGGTGCCTTCGGAGCACGATGACAAGTGGTTCATGGGGGCGGTAGCGGGTAATGGTATTCTCCTTTTGGATCTATGACCTGGTCGAGCAAAAATCCGGCTATTTCCTCTTGAAGTGCTTGTATGCGGTCCGATGGTAGGAGCTTATCCCGCACCGATCTGAACTATTAAGAAGGAGATCAATATGCATGTGTGTTAGTTGTGTGACTAGATATCGATAATGGTGTGAATAGTGTTCTGACAAAAACGTACCTAGTCCTGTCTATCAGATCTGCTCCTTTTGCACGTCATCATGCGAATGTTCTCGCAAACGTAGTATGCACACAGATTATTCCCTTTCGCCTGCCTCACGGCCTTTACGAGAATGGAATTGAATCAGATAATGATTAGTCAAGCATAATAATTAATTAATGATATTGAAACAAGAATTAAAGAGATGGTAGCTAGCTAGTACTACTTAATTACTTACCTTGGGTCGATGCCAAAACAACTTTTTTGGCGACGTGCCTGGAGTCACCTTGATGAACTTTGCCCATGCCCTGCCCGCCGACAAAGAAAATTAATAAAGGGGTTATTAAATAGTTCATATCAGGAACTAATTAATAGTTAATAATGATTGAAATTACCTGTTGACTATCCCCTTCACGATGGTGTAGTCTGTATCTTCTTTAGTTAGTGAGTCCAGTAATTCAACTTTTCCTTCCTCAACTTTAATGTCTAACAAGACCCAGTGCCAACTGCATACGCACACGTTTGCATGTCTTAATTAAGCGGGCATGTGCATAAAATTAATCAACTACCGTAAACCGTATACACTTAATTATTAACATCTAGCTAGCTAGTAAGCAAAAACAGAATTTGTAGTACAAGACAGTGTGACTCACGGGAAGTTGTAAGGAAGTAGTATATCTTCATTGGTATTGAGGCGCTTCAAGAACTCTAGCATGCTTTCTTCTACATCATCTCAACAATATTCAATCTGCCATATGTCCTGATTAATGGTATTTGGGTCAATGAACCCAACGCCATAGCGTCCAGCTTGTTTCATTTCATACATCTTCATCCTACATATAATACCACAGAAAAAGAATATAGTGAGGATAATTACATGTAATGATTGATCAAAATTATCACTACATAACTAGCTTGAGACTTAAATTACAGAAAGAAATCACTTACAGACAATAGCAACTGACGATAGACTTGTCGAATGCGTCTTGATTAAATAACTGAAATAGTTCTAGATACTCAAAGGCCAGAGCTTTCTCATGGTAATAATGCTCATGCTTGACATTCACCATGAGGGACTCTCGATTGGAAATCTTGGTAATGTTCATGTACCATTGATGCAATTGATACATTCTCGTTGGGAGGTCCTTGACCTTGTCTGGATGGACCAAAGGTTTGCCCCAGACATATTGCCATGCTATTTCCGATTCTTTAAGCGCAGACATGGGCTCGATTTCGAGGAGTTGTCCAACAGAGATATTGAGCATTTGAGCCTGCATTATATGATCCTCTGTTATTACCACATCGCCATGCTGGGGAACGCTAACGGTTTGCCCACAATAATATTTGGCGCGCGTACTACTCCTCTCATGTGTTGTTGGCACAACAAGCGGGGGGATCGCTTGCGCCGCCTGTTCTCCCAACTGGGGAACGGTTTTCCCGCATTTTTTGCCAGCTGCTTGTTGGCTCGAGCTTGAGCTCGCTTCCTTCTGTAGTCGTGCTCGATGTGCCTTCCTGATTTGGCGCTCATAGTCCGAGTCAACAGGCTTGGGAGCTGGTTCTCTAGCCATACGAATGAAGTGGTCAATTACTTTCTCAGGCACTTTCTCCTTTGGCGGCGGTGCCGGTTTCGGTCCAAAATGGGCGTCCACTTGGGCTTGCACTATGGCTGTGTTTTGCTCCTTAGTCATGTCGTAAGGCCTCTGAGGAAGAGGAGCGAGGCTTGGACCATATTTATATCGCTTGCCTTCGCCTGTACTTCCTGAACTACCTCGACTCGTACCGCTACGCACCAAAGCTGCGGGATGTCTCTTCTGCGATTGCTGAGACGGCAGAGAAGACTGACGTGGAGTTGGACCAGGAGAAGTGGCCTAACAATGTGCCGGACTTGAAGCAGGAGGTGTGTCCTGACACGGTGCCGGACTTGCAACCGGAGAAGTCACATGATGCTGTGCCGGGCTTGAAACCGGAGGAGTCATCTCACGCGTTCAGGGACTTGGAGGAGGTGGCGGACTTCAAGGAGGAGTCGTCTCACGCGTTCGTGGACTTGGAGGAGCGGGAGTCTGCTGACTCGGTGGCGGACTTCAAGGAGTCGGCAGACGACGCGGTGTCGGTGGACTTCGAAAGATTATGCAATCCTTTCTCCATAGGATGATACGATGTATGGAATATCCGAGTGTGCGCTCGTCTTCACCTCCAGGAATGTCAAGCGTTAGCCCCGAATATGGGTCCACCACTTCATCAACCATGACACGAGCATAGCCCTCTGGAATCGGGATGCAATGGTAGGTTGCTTCGGGGGTAACTGGAAAAGCAACACCGTCCGCCACCTTCATGGATATGTTCTTCATTTTGGAGTGTAGCTCGCAGTTAGTGTTCTCTATGATGTCATCCACAGGGTATTTATCCAGCAGTGTGTCGCCCAGGGCAGAACCAACGCTGCTTCTTGGCATGGATGGGACGGTGCTATCCAATGCTGGACGATCATCCGTTTGCTGCTGCCGCTGCTGAGACCCCCTTTCCTGGCTAAGTGAGTCGATCTCCTGCTGCTGCTGCTACTGGAATTTGAGTGCCAGGTCCGCGTGCCTTGCTTCTAGGCCTTGAAGGCGTTCTGCGTCCTGCTTCCTATGCTCCTCCTCCAGCTTCCTCTTCTTCTCCTCCTCCATCTTCTTTCTTGCACGGGACCTGTAGTCGTCATTCCAGTCCAAAAAGCCCTCATACCAGGGAATAACACCCATGCCTCGTGTTTTTCCCGGGTGTTGAGGATTTCCCAGGGCACGCGTAAGCTCGTCGTTCTCTCTGTTGGGCGTGAACACCCCCGCTCGAGCTTCTTCTATTGCGTCAATTATCTTTTGTTCGGCTCCTTTTAGACTTGCCTTCTTCGAAACTAGGCCTGTCTTCGGGTCCAACGCCCCCCCCATGTGCATAGAACCAAGTTCTGCACCTGGGGGGCCAGTGCTGGGTAACCGGAGTGACCCCTGCATCCTCCATCTCTTGCTCAGACTTATCCCACTTAGGCAATGCCACCGCGTAGCCACCTGGAGCCAGCCTATGGAACTGCGTCTTTCTTGCGGCATTTGCCTTGTTTTTCATCGACCGTTCCTTAGATATTTCTGAATCCTTGAAGGTCACGAAATCGTCTCAATGTTCTCTTTGCTTCTCCAGTGTTCCCTTGAAATCTGGAGTCTTCCTTTCATTAGCGAGGTAGTTGGCCCATACAGTTTTCTTGTGGGTGTTGAATGCAATTGCCATCTTCTTAAGAGCGGCGGCCTTGACTTTCTCCACATTTGCTTTAGTGAAATGATCTGGTAGGGTGAAATGTTCCATCAGAGATTTCACCAGGCCTTCTTTGGCTCTGCCATCGACCCAAGTAACACCTGGACGTTTAGTCTTTGGCTCTTTCCATTCTTGAATGGAGATCGGGAGTTTGTCCTTCACAAGAACTCCGCACTGACGAGTCCACTTGTTCGCAATGTTCTTAGGCGTGAGGGGTTCGCCACTAGGTTTGATGGATTCGATGTGGTACTTTACACCATCCTTCAACAATGTGCCCGGGCCTCGCTTTGTCTTGCTGTCTGTAGAAGCAGATTTGCTCGATCCGGAGGGCTGAAAGAAGAAAGATCGATTCGTTAATATATCTTCAATAAAAAACATGTGATGATCACCATGATGCATGCTTATATAAATATACCTCACCGGTAGTGTTTGTTATTTGAAGGTCAGCATTGTCTGTGTCATCACAAACATTGCCTGTGTCATAATCATAATCATAGTTCATAACTTCATCAGCCCGGTCGTCGAGATCGAATATCTTTTCATCACCCTCTCCGGTATTGTTAAGATATTGGGAGCCGTCATCTGCTTCATTCAGATCATCTAGCCTGTGAGGGCTGCGTATGATGTCGAACAATTCCTCTTCTCTCTCTCTGCCGGTATTGTCCGCCATAGCTTTTACTTTACTAATAATACAAAAGAAATATAAAACAATTTAGTATTCAAATTACAATGCATGGATGTAATTAATCAATAAGGAAAATCTGAATCTCGAATACATCCTCTCGAATATATAATCTCGAATACATCATCATCTTAATATATATAATCTCGAATACATCGCCTCGAATACTATATATTGAATACATCACTGGCTAGGTACCTAATAAAGATCGAGTACTATAGAAGAATCTAGGGTGCCACTCGCGGTTCCTGGGGCGCGGGCGGTGCACACCCAAAGAGAAGGAACCATCACAGGATCATATCTCCGGTCATCTGCCCAAAGAACCCGCCAAGTAGTGGAGAACCTGACATCGTCCATAGCAGCCATGTAGCGATGGGCGTGCTCATCTTCCTCCCTGACACGGCGACGCACCACCTCCGGCGGGGCCGGCTGCCTCTGCACCAAATGTGGCCCACGCGAACGCCACCAAAGAAGAGCAGGGTCGATGACGGGACCCGAGGTCGGGTTCCTCACCAAGCGGCGCGCCCCTCCAGGTAGCACCTCCCAGTGCCAGCCCAGCGGAGCCCAGTCCCGGACAAGGGTCCCCTGAAGCATGACGTCGTCGCGAACGGGTCGACGGCAAGGATGCGGGCCAGGTATATCGTCGAGAACAAATACTATATGCCCGCAAAAAGTGACATTTTTTAAATGATTGGATTGTGATAACTAAAATTCTATATATGTGCAAATTCTAACAATTTGACATTAATCTAATTCATCTTACTAAAACTAATTCTAAAATTTCATGATTATATAACTAACATTTCCATAACAATTCTAATATTTATATAACTAAAAAACAGAAAAATTGCTAACATTTCTATAAATATTTCTATAACTAAAAAACAGAAAACATTTATAACATTTCTATAAAACTAACATTTCTAATATTTATATAACTAAAAAACAGAATAATTTCTAATATTTCTATAACTAAAAAACAGAAAAAATTATAACAAACAAACTAATGTGTGTAGTGTGTGTGTGTGTAGTACTGTGTGTGTGGACATTGGTGGCCGTGGCGAGCTCAGTGGCGAGGCGACGACGGGGCGGCGACGAAGGGGCGACGGGACGGGGCGGCGGC
>NC_057798.1:552426647-552472950 GCF_018294505.1 Triticum aestivum | reverse complement strand
ACCGGTTGGAGCCACCAACCGGTACTAAAGGTCTGTTTTGGCCAGGCCAAGCGGCGGGAAGCGCACCCCCTTTAGTACCGGGTGGTGGCTCCAACCGATACTAAAGTGTCACACCCAATATGCGATACTATCCTAAAGAGACTCAAAGGTCCCACAAAGGATAGAACCGCATATTGAAACGCTTTTGCAAGGTGGATATCATTACATCAACATTACATAATAGATGGGGATACATACAAAAAGCATACAATGCCACATGAATACAACATCATCATACATAAGAACAACATCCGACTACGGATGAACCACAAACAGAAGCTCAAACGACATCCACCCTGCTAGCCCAGGCTGCCGACCTAGAACCTATCCCTGATCGAAGAAGAAGCAGAAGAAGAACTCCAAACAAGCAAACATCGCGCTCGCGTCAAGATCATCGCATAACCTGTACCTGCAACTGTTGTTGTAGTAATCTGTGAGCCACGAGGACTCAGCAGTCCCGTTACCATGGGTATGAAGACTAGCAAAGCTTAAAGGGAAAGGAAGGGGTAAAGTGGTGAGGCTGCAGCAGCGACTAAGCATATATGGTGGCTAACATACGCAAATAAGAGCGAGAAGAGAGCAAGCGGAACGGTCGTCAACTAGTAATGATCAAGAAGTAATCCTGAACTCCTACTTACGTCAAACATAACCTAGAAACCGTGTTCACTTCCCGGACTCCGTCGAGAAGAGACCATCACGGCTACACACGCGGTTGATGTGTTTTACTTTGGATCTGGTGTCAAGTTATCTACAACCGGACATTAACAAATTCCCATCTGCCTATAACCACAGGCACGACTTTCGAAAGATTATACCCTGCAGGGGTGTCCCAACTTAGCCCATGACAAGCTCTCGCGATCAACGAAGGAATAGACCTTCTCCCAGGAATACCCGATCAGACTCGGAATCCCGGTTTACAAGACATTTCGACAATGGTAAAACAAGACCAGCAAAGCCGCCCGATGCGCCAACAATCCCGATAGGAGCTGCACATATCTCGTTCTCAGGGCAACACCGGATAAGTCAAGCTACGAGTAAAACCAGTCCTCGAGTTGCCCCGAGTTGGCCCCGCAGGCTGCTCAGTTCGGACCAACACTTAGACAAGCACTGGCCCGGGGGGGTTAAAATAAAGATGACCCTCGAGAGAGCGACTCCCAAGGGAAAAGTATAGGTGGTGGTGAGGCAAATGGTAAAACCAAGG
The DNA here is from genome assembly GCF_018294505.1 of Triticum aestivum. Taxonomy (NCBI): domain Eukaryota; kingdom Viridiplantae; phylum Streptophyta; class Magnoliopsida; order Poales; family Poaceae; genus Triticum; species Triticum aestivum. The sequence goes on along the minus strand of NC_057798.1, from coordinate 552,471,710 downwards.
TTGGGCCTTGCTGGAGGAGTTTTATTCAAAGCGAACTGTCAAGGGGGTCCCATAAATCACCCGACCGCGTAAGGAACGCAAAATCCGGGAACATAACACCGGTATGATGGAAACTAGGGCGGCAAGAGTGGAACAAAACACCAGGCAAAAGGCCGAGTCTTCCACCCTTTACCAAGTATATAGGTGCATTAATAATATAAGAGATATTGTGATATCCCAACCAAAATCCTGTCCACCATGGAGAAATCTTCAACTTCACCTGCAACTAGCAACGCTATAAGAGGGGCTGAGCAAAAGCGGTAACATAGCCAAACAACGGTTTGCATAGGAAAGGTGTCAAAGGTTAGAGGTTCATGGCAATATGGGAGGCTTGATAAACAGGTGATAGGTAGTTCAGCAAAGTGATAGAATGAAGAAACTAGCATAGCAATGATAGTAGTCATCTTGCCTGAAATCCCGCTAGGAAGAAGAACGAGTCCATGAAGAAGACAAACGGACGTAGTCGAACGAATCCTCACAACTCCGGAACAAAACCGAAGCTACCGAGAGTAGCAAACCGGAAAGAAGTAAACAACATGGTAAACACACAAGCATAAACATGGCATGATGCACAATCAAGTGTGATGCATGTCCGGTTTAAATAGGCATGGCATGGCAAAGTGCAACAAACAATACTACAAGTTAAGTGGAGCTCAATATGCAACGAGTTGCATATTGACAAAACACCACATCAATTATTCAGTTCATCTCGGTTTTGTACCCAACAATATTAAATGTTATTAAACATGGTAAGGGGGTGAACATAATGAAACTACCTATCTAGGAAAGTTTAAATGAGGCCGGAAACAACAAACAATAATGCCGGAAAATCCCCATGTGCATATTTTAGATTCGGTACTGTTCTGCCCGAAACACAATTTTATTGTTGTTAAACAGTAAAACAAAGTGGGCCATGTTAAACTAGGCATTTTTCTAGAAAAGTTACATATAAAGAACATTTAAAACCGAGCTACGGTTATTTAGTTATGAGATAAACCATTTTATCATGTCATTTGAGCAAATTTAATCAAACATCAAGTTTAAACATTTTAAACATGGATAAAAGCTGGATATAGTGAAACTACATGAAAAACTGAGCAAGATGCATATATGACATGTTTCATTTGGATGCATGGATTTTTAGTTATTAACAAACCAAAATAATGGCATTACTATGAATATGCAAGAGAAAATTAAACGACAGGGAACACGAGCTGGGCCAGCCACTATCAATGACGAGGGGGCCCGTGGTGCTGAGGTGGCAGGAGTGTGGGTGTGGAGAGGGTATGTGTGCAGAGAGGGTGACAAATGGGGTCCACTGTCATAGAAGCAACAGAGGCATAAAAATGGTGTTCTAAATATGTTCCCAGGGGGATTCGAACCGGGGTCTCCACGGTAGAACTCCATTGACTGATCCACTGCGCTGCTGCTACTATTGTTGCAGGGATTGGGCACGGCACTTTTTGAACTAGCCCAACGACGGATGGGGTTTCTTCTCCTCTGCAGCAGAGAAGACACCGACCTGCACCGGTGGGCAACGGTGAAACGGCGGGGTCCAGGAGGCCACTGCGGGTGTGTGGGATAGGCTGTTGTGAGGCTCTGCCACGAGGAGGGGTGCAGAGGCGCTCGAGCTAGAGCGTTGCTCGGCTCAGGGCCATGGCATGGTGCGGCAAGGCAGGGAAGAAAACCACACGCAAGGCGAGGCAAGGCAGGAAGCGCGGGGGAGGACCTGGGGTGTGCGTGTGAGTGATGTGTGCAAGAAACAGGGAGACACAGGCGTCGCATTGGTGTCTCGCGGGAGGTAGCGTGCATGTGTGGAGACGCTGAGTGTATGTTCTCGCGTGCGCAAAAATTCAAAGATCAAGGCCATGGCGGCGAAGCACGGACGACGAGGCAAGCTGCGGGGCCCTGCCTCTGTGCAAGGGCGAAGAGGAGCGTAGTGTGCGTGAAAGGACAAGAGCGGTGTGCAGAGGGGCGCACGAGCACAAGCTCGAACTCGAGCCCATCCGTGGCGGACCGACTCGAGATCGCGCAGATCAGAGACTACGATGATGGAAACGACGGCAGAAAGAGGTGAGGGGGTGCGGCGGCTCATAGAGGGGGGCTGCTGGAGTCGATCGAGCTCGGGGACGAGGGGTCGCGACGAAGTTGATCGGCGACGAGCACCTACCGTAGATGAAGAAGATGAAGACGACGAGCAGGAATTCGGTGTTCCTCTGAATCCTGAAGAAGATGAAGCAGAGGAAGAGGACGTCCAGGGGTGTCTCTGGCCTTGGATCCTTCCGGCTCCTGGCCTTGATGAAGACGAAGAATATGACGTAGTCGAGTCGACCCGGAGCGAAGAAGACGATGGAGGATGGCTATGGCCGCAGCGAAGCCATGGGAGTGCGCCGGGAGCTCTCTGGTTTCTGCCTCTTGAAGAAGAAGGAGAAGCAGGAGAAGGAAAAGGGTGGCGGCGGCGAGAGGGAAACCCTAGGGGGGCGCGGGCTGCTGGCTTTATAGGAGGGGCGCGACGTGAGCTCGGCCACGGTGGCCATGTGGGGGCGCCCCTGGAGGTTTTACTGTGAGAGAAAAAGAGATCGGGAGGAGGAAGAAAAATAGGGGAAGGAGAGGCTGCATGTGGGGCCTGGACGGGTGTCCAGCGTGGATTCACCACGGGAGAGTGGAAGGAGGCTGCAGGAGGAGAGCTGGGCTGCGGGAGGCGCTGGAGCTGGGCCGGGCTGCTGCTGCGCTGGGCTCTTTTCCTTTAAGCAATTTCTGCAAACAGAAATGCGAGAAAAGGCCAAGGAGTTTGGCAAGGAATTAGGATGAGATAAAAACATATCTGGGATTATGGATTTATGTAGAATTTGAAGAAATTGCTTTGGGCATTTATAGAGGTAGAAAAATAAAACAAGTTTGAATTAAATTCAAACTTGAGCCATTTTTGAACCCACCCAAATCAAGTCCAATTGAGATCAAACTTGTCAGAGAGGTATAAGGCATTGAGTAAGATCACCAGGAAATAAATTAACATTAATGGAGGAGGGAATAATGTCACTTTCAAAAGCATGAATGAAGAAGGAAGGGAGAGATGATGATACATGAGTATATGGCTTGAGAAAGATAGCAAGGGCTGATGCACACACAACATGAAGAATGCAACCCACATGATGAGCATGATGAAATGCAAAATGACAAGGGTACAATGCAACATAACAAGTGCGATGAGCATGGTGCAAGAAGCAAATATATGACAAGGCACTCAACATAATCATGGCATAACATATATGAATGAAATATGCAAAACAATTATGATAATGCAACAAACATAAAGAACACACGTCAACAACTAAAATAAATGGAAGGACAACTGAAGCGTCGGTCTCGGGGCGTTACAACACTCCACCACTACGAGAGGATCTCGTCCCGAGATCTAAGATGGCACCAGAGGGAAAAGAAAGAGGAAGATAAGAGGTAAAACTAAGTTGCTTCTTCGACCAACGAGTGAAACCATGAACCTAGAGAGGTTGAGCAAAATGAAAGAAAGAAAACAACGAAGATGAACAAAGTTGAAAACACTTCGTTAGAAAAGAGGAACAAGGGATACAATGAGAACCAAGAGGTTTAGTGATAAGATAGATATTGAAACCACTCCGGTTAAAACTAGATAGAGAAGGAATAAGATTGATATAATTTGGGCAGCACTCCGACTGAAAGAAGAAGGAAAACTTGATAAGATGAAAAGAACTTGAATGAGAACACAACACTCCGGTTAAATGGATAAGCAAGAAAAGAACACGAACCTCACAATTCGAGATGATTAGTGAAAAGAGGAACATCACAATGCCTTCGGAAGAAAGAAAAGAAGATATATCATTGGAATAACAGAATGAAGAAGAAAATGCCAACTTCTGTCACAATTGAACTTGGAAAGCATCCTTGCAAAGAAGAATTGAACAGAGTTGTTGGAAAACCAAGAATGAAAAGAATAAGCTTGTAGTGGGCTTATGGAAACATCTCAAGAATATGAGGTGAGAACCGACCACTATAGGAAACAATTGCTTACTTTAGATCGACGAAGAGATGAACACTTCTTCCACAAAGATGATAAAGAGATAACTTGGATCATTGATAAGCACCACAAATAGCAACATTCCCAATGGAAGGCTTTAGGTGTTATATGACACAAGATAACTCCAATGGAGGGATTAATGGATTTAAAATACCTCATGATCGAAGAGAAAAATGATGGTTTTTAACATATCTCATTCTTGACAACATGTGAATCATGAAACACGAACTCAAATTGTCAAGAATGACATAACACCACCTCAAGAGATAAGGTAGAAGGAATTGCACTTCAAAATGCAAAAGAAGAATACTTGAACTCCTCAAAACAAGACATGTGTTGAGCACCATGTTTATTTTAGAGTATAGCTTGACGGATCATAACTTCCAGAGAAATCTTGAAGATTGATTGAAGAATGAAAGGAATCCTTGACGAACCACCATGTAGAGCCTCCATGAAGAACTCCAGTAATAAAAGGGTGGTATAAAGGAAGAGAAGTTGAAAACACAAGGTGAAGCCTTGCAATGATTTAGATGGAGCTTTGCGACGATATAACCAAGAAAACTTGGAACTCCAGAAACGAAAAGATGAAACATCTCGAACCGGGAAATGTGACATGATGAACAACTCCGGAAAGAAGAAACTAGATTACTTGGATGAAACAATAATAAGAATTACGGTATGCGTAGCCTTCACCAATTTAAATTGATGACAAGCAACGGATTTGGCATACTACTTATTCTCGTAGAAAGGATTAAGAGGGATATAGCGTAAACTTGAGAAGGTATTGATGGAAACACCGGTAGGATTGAAACAACGAAAGAATGAATGAATTGGTATGATAATGAAGGAAGTGAAATCTTGAACGAACCATCGTAAGAATTGTAAATGAAAGTAGCAAAGGCACAATTCACCGGGAAGAATTGGAAAACGAATGAAGATACTTGAGGGGATTTAGATACATGAGAATGAAGAGGTCATGAACTAATTAGAGGATACTTGAATGATGCACCGGTAAGATTTGCAGAACGCTAGCTACACGCTGAGAATGAAGAATTATGACATGATGGCCTTCGGAGAAAAGAAATGGAACCAACTCATGAAATACTCCGGATGGTAAGAAAAGAATTCTCACAATCGAAAACAATTATGAGATGATGGCATCGAGCTAGAACCATGAATCTTGAAGAGAATGGAGAAAGATCTAGAGGAAACACTTCTTCGGTCTTCACATGCTGAGAATGATGACGAGAGCCACCAAAATTACTGAGGTACTCCGGTAGAATGTAAAGCCAAGAGGTTGAGCCAACAATGAAAAGAATTTGAAAGAGATCTTGGAGAAGGCATGTGACTGGTGATAATTCATTCTTACATCAACTCGAATAGAATTAGGAATGTCTCCGGAATAATTAGAAGAGTCAGGTAAGATCCTGGGAAAAGACCTGTGGGTTAGGGCCCACTCAAGAGAAAACACCGTTGAACAATTTTAAAGAGAGGTTGCACCGGTTGAATTAAATGGCTTGAATGAGAAAAAAACCTTGAAATAAGTCGAACGGATTAAGAATGGAAACATGATTCTTCTGAGATATCTTGAGCACTCCGGACAAGAATAGAGAGAGATGAACAATTAAGAGGTGCACTGACATGAAAAACATTTGAAACGAGGAAAGGGATATGATCAACACCGAAAGCTTGAAATTAATCCACCGGAGAAGAATACGAGAATGAAGAATGATGAACTTGAAGCTCCGTTAGTATCTTCCTGAGAATCACCAGATAGGAACATTGATTGAAAAGAGTGAAGAGACTTCATATGAAGAAATGGATACTTGATTAAAATATACGAGTCCTTGTAGAAAAGGGTGGGAGGGCGGGGAAAACAAAGACAACTTGGAATGGATGAAACAAACATCGGTGAGAAAACTTAGAGTTGATCTTGCGGATGTTGAAAAGATCTGATCCACTTGAAGAGAAGCACGCCGGTTGGAAAAGAATTAACATGACAACCTCAGTGATCAAGAAGGATTAGTACTCCCATAGAAATATGAGAACACCGTTTAGGAAAGGTATGGATTCAACATTTGACTTCGAAGCAACTCGAATACCACAAATAAAACAAAACAAAGAATTGGCTTGCAGAATAAGCCGGAACAAATACATATGATAGAGATTTACCCAATCCCATATCATGCATCTGTCGAAAAGATATTCTAGGAGCTACTTGAATTCCCACCTATAAACTCCCGAAACTTTCTGGTTATGCAATCTGGTGTTGGGGATACAGGGGAAGCAATATATCTCACCCAAACTAACAATTCCTACATCCAGCTGTATCCATCCGTCAACACATAACCAAGAAAACTCCGGAAATCGTGTACCTCAACCTTCGAAAAGCATCCGTTATACGAGTTATGGCAATACTCCCGAACTCCCTAGTACTGGGTGACGTCGAGGTTATATCACCAACAACTGCATAAAAGAGATTTTCGATGTCGGCAAAACTCAGGTATTCCAGAACTGCAACGATAAAATTGTGACGACAACACCTCGGAGCTCAACTCCCCGGGACACTGCCACAACCCCTAAATGTCAGGAGGCACCAAGAACAATGTTCTTGTCACAATACTATCGGAACGATTCCAAGATACCCACGTGATCCTAAATTTTTTTTTAGTGAAATTTGAGAAGAGGAAAGACAAAACATCTACGTCAGGAGTCCTCACCAGAGTGACGAAGGGGGCTGAGAAGTAAAAAGAATCCTACTCTCCGATATATAAAATCCTAAGACTCAAAATAGTTTTCTTCTAGACTCAACAACGGCCAACAATCAAGGGGGCTCCTATGGTCGGTCGAGGCTCTGATTACCAACTTGTCACGCCCAATATGCGATACTATCCTAAAGAGACTCGAAGGTCCCACCAAGGATAGAACCGCGTATTGAAATGCTTTTGCAAGGTGGATATCATTACATCAACATTACATAATAGATGGGGATACATACAAAAAGCATACAATGCCACATGAATACAACATCATCATACATAAGAACAACATCCGACTACGGATGAACCACAAACAGAAGCTCAAACGACATCCACCCTGCTAGCCTAGGCTGCCGACCTGGAACCTATCCCTGATCAAAGAAGAAGCAGAAGAAGAACTCCAAACAAGTAAACATCACGCTCGCGTCAAGATCATCGCATAACCTATACCTGCACCTGTTGTTGTAGTAATCTGTGAGCCACGAGGACTCAGCTATCCCATTACCATGGGTATCAAGACTAGCAAAGCTTAAAGGGAAAGGAAGGGGTAAAGTGGTGAGGCTGCAGCAGCGACTAAGCATATATGGTGGCTAACATACGCAAATAATAGCGAGAAGAGAGCAAGCGGAACGGTCGTCAACTAGTAATGATCAAGAAGTGATCCTGAACTCCTACTTACGTCAAACATAACCCAGAAACCGTGTTCACTTCCTGGACTCCGCCGAGAAGAGACCATCACGGCTACACATGCGGTTGATGCGTTTTACTTTGGATCTGGTGTCAAGTTATCTACAACCGGACATTAACAAATTCCCATCTGCCTATAACCGCAGGCATGGCTTTCGAAAGATTATACCCTGCAGGGGTGTCCCAACTTAGCCCATGACAAGCTCTCGTGATCAATGAAGGAATAGACCATCTCCCAGGAAGACCCGATCAGACTCGGAATCCCGGTTTACAAGACATTTCGACAATGGTAAAACAAGACCAGCAAAGCCGCCCGATGCGCCGACAATCCCGATAGGAGCTGCACATATCTCGTTCTCAGGGCAACACCGGATAAGTCAAGCTACGAGTAAAACCAGCCCTCGAGTTGCCCCGAGGTGGCCCCGCAGGCTGCTCAGTTCGGACCAACACTTAGACAAGCACTGGCCCGGGGGGGTTAAAATAAAGATGACCCTCGAGAGAGCGACTCCCAAGGGAAAAGTATAGGTGGTGGTGAGGCAAATGGTAAAACCAAGGTTGGGCCTTGCTGGAGGAGTTTTATTCAAAGCGAACTGTCAAGGGGGTCCCATAAATCACCCGACCGCATAAGGAACGCAAAATCCGGGAACATAACACCGGTATGACGGAAACTAGGGCGGCAAGAGTGGAACAAAACACCAGGCAAAAGGCCGAGTCTTCCACCCTTTACCAAGTATATAGGTGCATTAATAATATAAGAGATATTGTGATATCCCAACCAAAATCCTATCCACCATGGAGAAATCTTCAACTTCACCTGCAACTAGCAACGCTATAAGAGGGGCTGAGCAAAAGCGGTAACATAGCCAAACAACGGTTTGCATAGGAAAGGTGTCAAAGGTTAGAGGTTCATGGCAATATGGGAGGCTTGATAAACAGGTGATAGGTAGCGCAGCAAAGCGATAGAACGAAGAAACTAGCATAGCAATGATAGTAGTGAGATCTAGGGTAGCGGTCTTCTTGCCTGAAATCCCGCTAGGAAGAAGAACGAGTCCATGAAGAAGACAAACAAACGTAGTCGAACGAATCCTCACAACTCCGGAACAAAACTGAAGCTACCAAGAGAAGAAAACCGGAAAGAAGTAAACAACATGGTACATACACAAGCATAAACATGGCATGATGCACAATCAAGTATGATGCATGTCCAGTTTAAATAGGCATGGCATGGCAAAGTGCAACAAACAATACAACAAGTTAAGTGGAGCTCAATATGCAACGAGTTGCATATTGACAAAACACCACATCAATTATTCAGTTCATCTCGGTTTTGTACCCAACAATATTAAATGTTATTAAACATGGCAAGGGGGTGAAACATAATGAAACTACCTATCTAGGCAAGTTTAAATGAGGCCGGAAACAACAAACAATAATTCCGGAAAATTCCCATGTGCATATTTTAGATTCGGTACTGTTCTGCCCTAAACACAATTTTATTGTTGTTAAACAGTAAAACAAAGTGGGCCATGTTAAAATAGGCATTTTTCTAGAAAAGTTACATATAAAGAACATTTAAAACCGAGCTACGGTTATTTAGTTATGAGATAAACCATTTTATCATGTCATTTGAGCAAATTTAATCAAACATCAAGTTTAAACATTTTAAACATGGATAAAAGCTGGATATAGTGAAAGTACATGAAAACTGAGCAAGATGCATATATGACATGTTTCATTTGGATGCATGGATTTTTAGTTATTAACAAACCAAAATAATGGCATTACTGTGAATATGCAAGAGAAAATTAAACGACAGGGAACACGAGCTGGGCCAGCCACTATCAATGACGAGGGGGCCCGTGGTGCTGAGGTGGCAGGAGTGTGGGTGTGGAGAGGGTATGTGTGCAGAGAGGGTGACAAATGGGGTCCACTGTCATAGAAGCAACAGAGGCATAAAAATGGTGTTCTAAATATGTTCCCAGGGGGATTCGAACCGGGATCTCCACGGTAGAACTCCATTGACTGATCCACTGCGCTGCTGCTACTATTGTTGCAGGGATTGGGCACGGCACTTTTTGAACTAGCCCAACGACGGATGGGGTTTCTTCTCCTCTGCAGCAGAGAAGACACCGACCTGCACCGTTGGGCAACGGTGAAACGGCGGGGTCCAGGAGGCCACTGCGGGTGTGTGGGATAGGCTGCTGCGAGGCTCTGCCACGAGGAGGGGTGCAGAGGCACTCGAGCTCGAGCGTTGCTCGGCTCGGGGCCATGGCATGGCGCGGCAAGGTAGGGAAGAAAACCACACGCAAGGCGAGGCAAGGCAGGAAGCGCGGGCGAGGACCTGGGGTGTGCACGTGAGTGATGTGTGCAAGAAACAGGGAGACGCAGGCATCGCATTGGTGTCTCGCGGGAGGCAGCATGCATGTGTGGAGGCGCTGAGTGTATGTTCTCGCGTGTGCAAAAATTCAGAGATCAAGGCCATGGCGGCGAAGCACGGACGACGAGGCAAGCTGCGGGGCCCTGCCTCTGTGCAAGGGCGAAGAGGAGCGTAGTGTGCGTGCAAGGACAAGAGCAGTGTGTAGCGGGGCGCACGAGCACAAGCTCGAACTTGAGTCCATCTGTGGCGGACCGACTCGAGATCGCGCAGATCAGAGACTACGATGATGGAAATGACGGCGGAAAGAGGTGAGGGGGTGCGGCTGCTCACAGAGGGGGGCTGCTGGAGTCGATCGAGCTCGGGGACGAGGGGTCGCGACGAAGTTGATCAGCGACGAGCACCTGCCGTAGATGAAGAAGATGAAGACGACGAGCAGGAATTCGGCGTTCCTCTGAATCCTGAAGAAGATGAAGCAGAGGAAGAGCACGTCCAGGGGTGTCTCCGGCCTTGGATCCTTCCGGCTCCTGGCCTTGATGAAGACGAAGAATATGACGTAGTCGAGTCGACCCGGAGCGAAGAAGACGATGGAGGATGGCTATGGCCGCAGCGAAGCCATGGGAGTGCGCCGGGAGCTCTCTGGTTTCTGCCTCTTGAAGAAGAAGGAGAAGCAGGAGAAGGAAAAGGGTGGCGGCAGCGAGAGGGAAACCCTAGGGGGCGCGGGCTGTTGGCTTTATAGGAGGGGCGCGACGTGAGCTCGGCCACGGTGGCCATGTGCGGGCGCCCCTGGAGGTTTTACTGTGAGAGAAAAAGAGATCGGGAGGAGGAAGAAAAACAGGGGAAGGAGAGGCTGCAGGTGGGGCCTGGACGGGTGTCCAGCGTGGATTCACCACGGGAGAGTGGAAGGAGGCTGCGGGAGGAGAGCTGGGCTGCGGGAGGCGCTGGAGCTGGGCCGGGCTGCTGCTGCGCTGGGCTCTTTTCCTTTAAGCAATTTTTGCAAACAGAAATGCGATAAAAGGCCAAGGAGTTTGGCAAGGAATTAGGATGAGATAAAAACATATCTGGGATTATGGATTTATGTAGAATTTGAATAAATTGCTTTGGGCATTTATAGAGGTAGAAAAATAAAACAAGTTTGAATTAAATTCAAACTTGAGCCATTTTTGAACCCACCCAAATCAAGTCCAATTGAGATCAAACTTGTCAGAGAGGTATAAGGCATTGAGTAAGATCACCAGGAAATAAATTAACATTAATGGAGGAGGGAATAATGTCACTTGCAAAAGCATGAAGGAAGAAGGAAGGGAGAGATGATGATACATGAGTATATGGCTTGAGAAAGATAGCAAGGGCTGATGCACACACAACATGAAGAATGCAACCCACATGATGAGCATGATGAAATGCAAAATGACAAGGGTACAATGCAACATAACAAGTGCGATGAGCATGGTGCAAGAAGCAAATATATGACAAGGCACTCAACATAATCATGGCATAACATATATGAATGAAATATGCAAAACAATTATGATAATGCAACAAACATAAAGAACAAATGTCAACAACTAAAATAAATGGAAGGACAACTGAAGCGTCGGTCTCGGGGCGTTACATAAAGGCCCCCCTTTAGTACCGGTTGGTGCCACAAACCGGTACTAAAGGGGGTGCGCTGGCGCAGTGCGGTGCGGCAAGTTTAGTCCCACCTCGCTAGTCAAAGGGCTACCGCACTGGTTTATAAGCCCCAGTTCGGTAGCTCTCTCAAGCTCCTCTCCTAAGCAGGCCTACTGGGCCTACCAATTCATTACTGCCATGTGGGCCTACTGGGCCTTTGTGGGCCTGCATCCTGGCTCAACAAAAGGTTGAGTTTCTAGTCGTATGCAGGCCGCTTTGGCCCAGTAGGCGGGCTTTTTTTATTTTCTTAATTTATTTTTTTGCTTTTTTATTTGTTTTATTTATTTTTGAGTTGTTTTTTGCTGTATTTAGAGTTTCTTTGTGAATATTTTTGCTTTAGGTACAAAAATTTACAAACTTTGATCTGTTAGTGCCAGTAGTTTTCAAATTTGAATAGTTTAAATTTTGAATTATTTGAAATTTGTGTGAATCACTAGTTTGTGAATAACTTAACTTTGGAAAAGATTTTTGAGTGATTCTTTTTTCTTATGTTTAATATTAGTGTGTTTTATCATTATATTCAATTTGGTAATGCTTAGGTTATTTAAAAAATGAAATGCCTTTGTAACATTTCAGTTTTCATCGGAAACCCTGATACTTCGAAAAAGATTGTCCATTTTGTACACGAAGTGTATCCAGTTTTTGCCGTAACCCTCTCTACTTTTTTGCACATGCTATTTGTATGAAATTATGATACCATGCCAACTTTCAACCGTTTCTGAGTTCATTTCAAATGCTTTTCAATTTCAGGGTCATTTAGCTAGAAAAAAAAATCAGTAAATGCATGAAAAAGAATTTGTTTGCACATAAAATTTCTTCGCGTTTCAAATGCCAAAACACATAATTAACTACCCTAACTATTACAGACATTCCCTCCTGGGTGTGAAACACAGAAGAAAGTGATGATAGTGAAGCCGATCACATCCCAGATATTTGGGTGTGAAACTTTTTCTTCTCGTGTGTCCCTTTGCGCCGTAGCCAGGGAAAATCTTCATCATTTAACTGGATGCTCGGGTCAATATTCACTGTGAATGGAGCAATTTCATCAAACTTTTCATAATCTTCTGACATGTCTGTCTTTTCATCCACTCCCACGATGTTTCTTTTTCCTGAAAGAACTATGTGGCGCTTTGGCTCGTCGTATGATCCATTCGCTTCCTTATGTTTTCTTTTTCTCGGCCTGGTAGACATGTCTTTCACATAAAAAACCTGTCCCACATCATTGGCTAGGACGAATGGTTCGTCTGCATACGCAAGATTGTTGAGCTCCACTGTTGTCATTCTGTACTGCGGGTCTTCCTTTACCCCGCCTCGTGTCATATTGACCCATTTGCACCGAAACAAAGGGACCTTCAAATCACCTGATCCATAGTTAAGTTCCAATATGTCCTCTATGTAACTATAATATGTTTCCTTTCTAGTGTTGGTTGTTGCATCAAAGCGGACACCACTGTTTTGGTTGGTGCTCTTCTTATCTTGGGCGATCGTGTAAAATGTATTCCCATTTATCTGGTACCCTTTGAAAGTCATTATATTTGAAGATGGTAACTAGGACAGCGAGTACAGGTCATTTTGAATATCGCCATCATTCAGGGCACGTTTTTGCAACCAACCGGCGAAAGTCCTCGTTTGTTCGCGTGTAATCCAGTCGTCAGACTTCTCCGGGTGCTTGGACTGTAGAAAATTCTTGTGTTCCTCCATATACGAAGCCACCAAGGCAGAATTCTGTAGAACCGTGTAGTGTGCTTCAGTGAGAGAATGCCCGTCCATACATATTATTTGATGCCCTCCTAGCGTGCCTTTTCCTGCCAGTCTGCCCTTATGCCGCGATTCAGGAACACCATCGGCTTATGGTCAGGAATAAAGTTAATACAAAACTCAATGACCTCCTCATTTTCATGGCCCTTCGAGATGCTTCCTTCTGGCCTAGCACGGTTATGAACATATTTCTTCAAGACTCCCATGAACCTTTCAAAGGGGAACATATTGTGTAGAAATACAGGACCCAAAATGTTAATCTCTTCGCAAAGGTGAACTAGGACGTGCGTCATGATGTTGAAGAAGGATGGTGGGAACACCAACTCGAAACTGACAAGACATTGCACCAAATCATTTTGTAACCTTGGTATGATTTCTGGATCGATTACCTTCTGAGAGATTGCATTGAGGAATGCACATAGCTTCACAATGGCCAATCGAACATTTTCCGGTAGAAGCCCCCTCAATGCAACCCGAAGGAGTTGCGTTATAATCACGTGGCAGTCATGAGACTTTAGGTTCTGGAACTTTTTCTCTGCCATATTTATTATTCCCTTTATATTCGACGAGAAGCCAGACGGTACCTTCATGCTGAGCAGGCATTCGAAGAAGATTTCCTTCTCTTCTTTGGTAAGAGCGTAGCTGGCCTGACCCTGATGTATGTCGTCTTTTCCATGCATACGTTGCTGGTCCTCCCGTGCCTCTGGTGTATCTTTTGTCTTCCCATACACGCCCAAAAAGCCAAGCAGGGCCACGCAAAGATTCTTCATCACGTGCATCACGTCGATTGCGGAGCGGACCTCTAGGTCTTTCCAATATGGCAGGTCCCAAAATATAGATTTCTTCTTCCACATGGGTGCGTGTCCGTCAGCTTCCTTCGGAACAGGTTGTCCGCCAGGACCCTTTCCAAAGATTACCTTCAAATCCTTGACCATATCATGTACATCAGAACTAGTATGGTGGTGAGGCTTCGTCCGGTGATCCGCCTCACCTTTGAAATGCTTGCCTTTCTTTCTTACGGGATGCCTGCTCGGAAGAAATCGACGATGTCCCTGGTACACATTCTTCTTACAACTATTCAAATATATACTGTCGGTATCATCCAAACAATGCGTGCATCCGTGGTATCCCTTGTTTGTCTGTCCTGAAAGGTTACTGAGAGCAGGCCAATCATTGATGGTCACGAACAGCAACGCCTTTAGGTCAAATTCTTCCCCCATGTGCTCATCCCACGCACGTACACCTGTTCCATTCCACAGTTGTAAGAGTTCTTCAACTAATGGCCTTAGGTACACATCAATGTCGTTGCCGAGTTGCTTAGGGCCTTGGATGAGCACTGGCATCATAATGAACTTCCGCTTCATGCACAACCAAGGAGGAAGGTTATACAAACATAGAGGCATAGGCCACGTGCTATGGTTGCTGCTCTGCTCCCCAAAAGGATTAATGCCATCTGCGCTTAGACCAAACCATACGTTCCTTGGGTCACCTGCAAACTCCTCCCAATACTTTCTCTCGATTTTTCTCCACTACGAACCGTCAGCGGGTACTCTCAACTTTCCGTCTTTCTTACGGTCTTCTGCATGCCACCGCATCGCCTTCGCATGCTCTTTGTTTTGGAACAAACGTTTCAACCGTGGTATTATAGGAGCATACCACATCACCTTGGCAGGAATCTTCTTCCTGGGGCGCTCACCCTCGACATCACCAGGGTCATCGCGACTGATCTTATAACGCAATGCACCGCATATCGGGCAAGCATTCAAATCCTCGTACTCACCGTGGTAGAGGATGCAGTCATTAGGGAATGCATGTATCTTTTGCACCTCTAACCCTAGAGGGCAGACAACCTTCTTTGCTTCATACGTACTCTCGGGCAATTCGTTGTCCTTTGGAAGCATATTCTTTATCATTACCAGCAACTTTCCAAATCCCTTGTCAGATACACCATTCTCTGCCTTCCATTGCAGCAATTCAAGTGTGGTACCCAACTTTTTTTGTCAGCTTCGCAATTCGGGTACAACAATTTCTTGTGATCCTCTAACATGCACTGCAACTTCGTCCTCTCCAGATCACTTGCGCAGTTTCTCTTTGCATCGGCAATGGCCCGACCTAGATCATCAGCGGGCTCATCTGATCCCTCTTCTTCAGCTTCTTTCTGCATTGCCGGCTCAGCTTCGTCCCCCATTGTTGTATCATCGTATTCAGGGAACCCATGACCAGGATAGCCGTCGTCGTCCTCTTCTTCTTCATTGTCTTCCATCATAACCCCTATTTCTCCGTGCTTGGTCCAAACATTATAGTGGGGCATGAAACCGGACTCAAATAGGTGGACGTGAATGGTTCTTGACATAGAGTAACTGTGACCATTCTTACAGCCAGCACATGGACAAGGCATAAAACCATCCGCCCGCTTGTTTGCCTCAGCGGCAAGCAGAAAAGTATGCATGCCATTAATGAACTCGGGAGAGCATCTGTCATCATACATCCATTGTCGGCTCATCTTCATTACACAACACCGAATAGACCAAATTAATACAAGTTCATACATAAAGTTCATACATAAAGTTCATATACAACACTTAATTAAATGCAACATACAAATAACTCTCTAGCTAAAGAATTTAAATGCAACAACAAATGTGATGAAGATCGCAATTAAGGTAACAATTGATCCAACAACATAATGATACCAAGCCACACTATCAATGGCATATTTTCTAATCTTTCCAATCTTCAACCTCATTTTCTCCATCTTGATCTTGTGATCATCGACGACATCGGCAACATGCAACTCCAATCCCATCTTCTCCCCCTCAATTCTTTTCATTTTTTCTTTCAAATACTCGTTTTCTCTTTCAACTAAATTTAACCTCTCGACAATAGGGTCGGTTGGAATTTCTGGTTCACATACCTCCAAGATAAAAATATCTATGTCAACTTGATGGGCATAATTTGTCATAAACACGAAATGCAACAACTAGTTTTAAAAGAGAATATACCACATCCGAATCATAACAAGGACGAGGGATGACGGGGACGGATATCAAAACCATGGCACTATGTATAACAAACAACGTACGGGTAAGATAATTATACGAGTAACTATATATCCAAATCACATAAACATCAATTTGGTAATGTGAAACATTCATGAACAAGAGCCTCACCAGAAGGTGGTGCCGGTGACGGGACGGTGCGGGCGATCGACGGTGGTTACGACGGAGATTTAGAAGGCACTAAGTAAACCACACCTACATATGCAAACTAAGTGTTATTTTTGTGCTCAAATTGCATATAAATCAAATACTAGCAAATATAATTATTCCTCCCAAATTAATCACTATACAAAGCATTGCAAGAGCTAATCTAGCAATGAGAGTTGAAAGGACAAAGTTGCTAACCTTTGTGATCATTTGAATGGATGGGGGCCTTCAAATCTTGACAAATTTTGGGAAAAATTTGTGAGGAGCTCGAGGAGAGAGGGGGAAGAACAGAGGAAGTGAGGGGAAAGGGGAAGAACAGAGTGGCTCAGGGGGACGAAGGGTTTATGTACATCGACCTTTAGTACCGGTTCGTGCCATGAACCGGTACTAAAGGTGCTGGACGGGCCCCAGACTGACAACACCCTGCCACCACCCTCTTTAGTACCGGTTCATGGCACAAACCAGTACTGTAGGTTCGCCACGAACCGGTACTAATGAGAACGGCCGGCTAGCCATTGGAACCGGCACTATTGGACACCACCAGCTCAAAACCAAACCGGCACTAATGTGTCTCATATTAGGTCTTTTTTCTACTAGTGCCCGGAGCCCCATGAGAGGGTAGTATTCATCCCCCCACTTCGTCTGCGCGTTGGGATTTCCTCTCCACCCATTTGTCCGCGGACTTATGCTCTACTATGGGCTGGATTTCCACGATCTGCCCCCCAACTCCTTCCTCAACATCTCGGCATTCATTGTTGTGTGCGAGGCCTTCCTTCGCATCCCACCCCACTTTGGAATATGGTTAAAGATTTTCAATGTGAAGCTGAAGGTCGTGGACAGTCAACAAGCAGAGTGCGGAGGCGCCATGGTGAGCAAGATGCCCAACGTCACATGGCCAATAGGTACCTTCGTGGAGATCGTCAAAGGGTGGCAACAGCAGTGGTTCTACATCACAGAGCTGCGCGACACCACCTGGGCCGCGGCTCCCGAATTCCAGTCCGGAGCCCCGATACGGTTCACCTCCTGGCTAGAGAAGGGCCTGGACTGGTCTTCGTTGGACGAGATGATAACGCTTTAGACATGCATCACGAGCATGATAGACAAGAATATCAAGGTTGTCAATGTGATCAATGTGATGCTTGTTCGCCGGATCCTTCCGTGCCAAAGCCGTACTTGCCATTTGTGGGAGTACAATCTGGTCAAGCACCAGACCTTGCTGCAGTTCTTCGGCACTACACACAAAGACATCTAGAGGGTGCTTTTCAAGTCCAACAATACATGGCCGGATACGGCCGAGGACCGTGGGCACGACTTGGCCCATCCCGCTAGTCCGGTAAGTTTTTTCATGTTTTCAAGGTGTATCCTTTACTGGCATACTCGAGGAAGACGCCTAAGCCTCCCTACTGATTGTCTCAGGGCTGGACAAAGAAGGCGGAGCGGATTCACTATCCGGCTCCGCTGCCTGAAGACCAAGCAATTCCACTTCTGAAGAAGATGCTTGTTCCGACGCCCTATCAAGCGCCGGAGAAGAAGGCCAAGAAGACCAGAGGCAGCCCCCGTCATAAGGGCACTTCGGAGATGACGTTCGGAGACACCGAGACTCATTCCTCCACCGCCGAGGACGACGAGGAAGAGGAGGAAGAAGAAGAAAGACATTCCCCCTTGAGGGGGGAGAAAGAAAAGGACGGCCTCCACGCGTCTTGAGGCCAAAGTGTCCAAGAAGGGGAAGGCTTCCCTCCGGACAACTCCACAGCAGACACCGACAACTGCTTGGAATAGCGCCCCAGGGATAAGCTCCTGGCCAAATTGTAAGTACTCAAAGACGCACTCATATATCTAGCCCTTTTCCTTCATGGTTTTAACATGTCAAATCATGTGCTGCAGCCCGGCCCGTTTTGTCCTCCAGCGATCCTCATCAACGGGGAATTCGCTGGACTCGAAGGTGATGGACATCGGGTCCCTTCCTGTGGCCTCCTCTCCCAAGACCACAGATGACACTGAGGTGTTGTCCCGAAGGACCCCAAGCCAGGGAGAAACGCAGGAGGCCGTCAAGGCGGTGCCAGAGGGTGAAATCTTGGACGCCAAACACATGGGGGGAGCATATACCCATGGATACTGGCGATGGGGGCCATATCCAATTCGGCCCCCAGCCGGATACAATTCTGGAGATGTTGGGGATATAACTATTTGTGTAATCCGCCTAGGAGGGGCCGGGTTACGCAAAGAAGACTCATCAGAAAGAAGCCCAAGACCAAGCATGAAGACGGCGGTTCAATAAAGGGTCTAAGGCCCACAGGCGGCTTAAGTCCCATAGTAGTAAACTGTCATGATGATATGACTTGTAACATAAGGTAGACTTAACTAGTCACCGAGCCGGACACTTTCTATGAGCCTGCCGGGACTTTGTAGGCCGCAGGGCGTCCCCCCGTGTATATAAGGGGACAACCCGCTGGCAGTTTAGGGTAAGGAATAACTCATCGAGAACCAGGCATAGCGTATCTCGCTCCCTGGTCATCGAAACATCAAGCAATACCAACCCAACTAGATGTAGGCCTTACCTTCATCGTAAGGGGCCGAACTAGTATAAACCCCTTATGTCTCTTGTCCTAACTAACCCCTTCAAGCCTCCTAGTTGCGATGGCTCCACGATTAAGTCCTTTCACTAGGACATCTGACGTGACAATTCCATGACAGTTGGCGCCCACCGTGGGGCCAGCGCATGGTGGATTTGAGTTCTTGAAGGGCAACTTCGAAGGGCTCAAGGGATACACAGTGGGCCAGATGACCAAGAGTCGTCGCGGCAAGATCTACATCGACGACGAAGGCTGGGGCCCCGACGCCGGCTCAATTGAGTACAGGTACCGGGTCCCCTTTGGTGGAATCCACGTCTTCATCGGCTGGATTGGTGAGCCGAGCCCTGAGCCGGACAACTACACCGACCTCGTCGAGACGGCTCAGCGTGCGAGCCCCGGCCAAGTTCAACCCGGCATGAAGCGTGTCTTTGTGGGCTGCATCCACGAAGAAGAACTTTCTGAAGGATCTGAAGATGGTGGTGAGACGGTCATCCTCTCTGATGGTGATTCATCCGCCGGTTCAACATATTCACTGTATCAAGTGCAAGATGGCGTGCTTGGGGGCTGTTCCGATGGCTCCAGTATTCCGGACTCCTATGAGCCGCCAAGCTGAGCAGGAGTCTTCATGGCTGGGACTCAACCCGGTCAAAATTCTATAGCCGCTGCTGCAATAATGTCCGGAATAGGAGTGGCCGGGGCAAGAGGCCCTGTGCACCCGCCGGCTCAAGTGTTGATAGATCTCATGGATAAGCTTACAGTCCTGTTAACCGCTACGGTTATTCCTGCAAATAAAGATGAGCATGACGCGGAGGTGGCACGGGTGCGCGAGGAAATAGCTCGGGCCAAAGAGGCCTTAGCAGCTGAGGACACCAGGTTAGCCACGGAACTGGCGGCTTTGGATGCAC
Source organism: Triticum aestivum (assembly GCF_018294505.1). NCBI lineage: Eukaryota > Viridiplantae > Streptophyta > Magnoliopsida > Poales > Poaceae > Triticum > Triticum aestivum. Next base: position 552,451,681 of record NC_057798.1, on the reverse strand, counting down.
GGGCACAACAGCTCCAGTCAGAGGCTTTCCAGCTTAAGATGAGCCTGAACGCATCTAATGAGGTGATGAGAAGGAGGCACCAGAAAACTCAATCCCATTTGCCTCCGACTTACGACCCTCGTATTCTTTTTGCTACACCCGGAGCCGGCCCAAGTAACCCGCCAGATGCAAATCAGTTTATGAAAGCCGGAACAGGAGGACCGGCTCAGCCTCGGGAAACGGCACCTCATCATGGGAACATGGCACCGCCCCGTTACGTGCCGATACCGCCAGGTCACTTTTCCAACCCCATGGAGAACTTAAACCTAGCGTCGGCGCGTTTGGCGGCTCTCCCAGTGGACGGTGATGATCCGACAGCGGTGGAGACCCAGAGGATCAGGGAACTTGTCCAGACGGCCCTGGCTCAGCAAGAGACTTATTCTTATAGCCGGGACAGGATTCATTCGACTCCTCCGCCTTGGTTAGCACCACCTCACCAAAACCGGAGTCCGTGTTACAGCAGGCACATGGAGTCAGAAGCTTTGTCCAGCAACGCCCAGCGCCGGAACCAGCCCGGTGGCTATAACCCGGAACAAGATCGGGTACGTCAGGAGAAATAGCGGGCGGCTCATCTAGCGGCTCAACAGACGGCTCATCAAGACTTCCCAGAGTATCCGATGACTTCCGTTGAGACGGGGGTGGCTACTAGAACTGGTGGTGTTCCTTGTTTGGTGCCGGCTCTGCATAATGTACGCCTACCCAAGGACTTCAAGGGGCCTTAAAAGGTGCCAAATTACACGGCCGACATACAGCCCGGAGCGTGGATCGAGAGCTATGAGATGACCATGGAGCTGTTGGAGGTCAGCGACGCAGCAATGGCTAAGTACTTCACCATGATGTTAGATGGAATGGCCTGGTCTTGGTTAAAGGGTTTGCCACCCAACTCCATTGGTTCGTGGGCAGAACTAAAGGCCCGTTTCATCCAGAATTTCAAGGACACCTGCAAGCAATCTATGTCGATTGTGGACCTGACAAATTGTAAGCAGGGGGAGGATGAATCCACGACCCATTGGTTACGCCGGGTCAAGGAGATAATACATTCGTCTGACAAGATGGATGCCGGCTCTGCAGTCCTCATGTTGGAGAAGAATTGCCGCTTTGAGTCGCTGAGACAGAAACTGGGGCACCTCAAGCGTGATTGCAACGATATGGGTACGCTAATGGCAGCTTTAGTCAAATACGCCGACTCTAATAGTACCAAGGATCCCGCATCTGATGAGGAAAATATAGGGGAGGGAAAGAAGAATGGCAAAGGAAAGGGACAGCAGCATAACCCAATGAATCAAGGAGGCAACAAGCATAAGGCCGAGGGTAACCCGGAGTTTGTAGCCAACGCCAATGCATAGGGTAACAATCAGAGACGTAAGGGTAAACCACCCCCTCGATCTGGCGGGTCAGGCCCGGCTCTTGAGCAGCCACTCAATGAGCCGTGCCGAAGACACGGCACCCGGGAACGACCCGCCACCCACTTATGGAAAGATTGTGCGATCATGAAGGCTTTTAAGAATTCCAACACGTTTGATGGCAACCATGGGTCGGGCGGCGGCTCAGGAGCTGGCGGTTTTCATGGCCCGGGTGGCGGTTCAAGTTTCGGCTTTCAGGGACATCAGGGTGGCTATAATCAACAGCAATCTGGTCAAGGGGAACAACAGCAACAGCAGTCGGGTTATCAAAGCCACCTGAAGCAGCTGAATAGTGGGTAGTATCACATGTTTACCACTAGCTTGTGCAAACGTGACTAGAAGGTTCATAAGAGGGCTGTAAATTCTATTGAGCCGGCGGTTCCCCGTTATTTGAGGTGGTCAGAACAGCCCATTGTGTGGAGCAGGGAAGATCACCCCATCCGGGTTGATAATCCGGGTCAGTTAGCCTTGGTGGTAGCGCCTCAGGTTGGTGGATATAAATTTACTAAGGTACTCATGGACGGGGGTAGCAGCATCAATATCCTCTATTATGAGACCTTTCGACGCATGGGGTTAACTGATAAGAATTTGAAGACGTCCAACACTATTTTTCATGGAGTGGTCCCTGGTAAGTCGGCTTACCCAGTTGATAAGTTTGAACTGGAAGTGGCTTTTGGAGATGAGTATGATTCCAGAGCTGAGAAATTAACCTTTGAGGTCGTCAAAATCAGGAGTCCATATCATGCTCTGTTTGGACGGCCAGCTTATGCCAAGTTCATGACACGGTCGTGCTATGTTTACCTGCAGCTTAAGATGTCGGGTCACAAGGGCACCATCACCATGCATGGAAGTCGAAAGGTAGCCCTGGAATGTGAGGAGGGCGACGCGGCTTATGCTGAGTCCGTTTGTGCAGCAGAGGAACTGAAGTTTTATCAAAACAACGTTGACCCGATAGATATGACCTCTCTAAAGAAGCCAACCACCAAGCATGACCCGGCAATGAAGTTTAAGTCGGCTGCTGAAACCAAGCTTGTGGATTTCAATCCAGGTGATTCATCTAAGTAGTTCAGTATCAGTGCCAATTTGGATCCTAAATAGGAAAGCGCGCTCATCAAGTTCATCCATGAGAACCGGGACATCTTTGCATGGAAACCTTCTGACATGTCGGGTGTACCGAGAGAACTCGCTGAGCACACTCTCAATATTGATCCGAAGTATAAGCCGGTCAGGCAGTTTCTTCGACGGTTCAACGAAGAGAGGCGTAAGGCTATTGGAGAGGAAGTCGTCCGGCTCTTAGCGGCTGGGTTTATTGTTGAAGTTTTTCACCCGGAGTGGTTGGCTAACCCGGTGCTCGTGCTCAAGAAGAACGGCACCTGGCGGATGTGTGTGGATTACATGGACTTAAATAAGGCTTGTACAGCTGATCCCTTTGCTCTCCCCCGTATTGATCAAATCATTGATGCTACGACGGGTTGGGAGCGTTTGAGATTTTTGGATGCTTACTCTGGTTATCATCAGATGAAAATGGCAGTTAAGGACCAGGAGAAGACGGCTTTCATCACTCCGTTTGGAGCCTTTTGTTATGTATCTATGCCATTTGGGCTCAAGAGTGCTCAGGTGACTTATCAGCGATGTGTACAGAACTGTCTCCACGATCAAATTGGGCGTAATGTTCATGCTTATGTGGATGATATCATAGTGAAGTCCAGAGAGAAGGAAACCTTGATATCTGACCTGAAGGAGACCTTTGATAATCTACGGGTTTATAAAATGATGCTTAACCTAGAAAAGTGTGTATTTGGTGTACCTACAGGCAAGCTCTTGGGTTTCTTGGTCTCAAACAGAGGCATTGAAGCTAATCCGGAGAAGATCAAGGCAATTACCTCTCTGGCTAAACCGGCGTGCATCAATGATGTTCAGCGACTGGCGGGTCATGTTGCTACTTTAAGCCGGTTCATAAGCCGGTTAGGTGAGAAGGCCCTACCGCTGTATCAGATGATGAAGAAAACAGACACCTTTGTCTAGAGTGATGCTGCTAATACGACCTTTGAAGATTTAAAGAGACAACTGTCTGAGCCACCGGTCCTTGCGGCTCCCATTGATAAAGAGCCGTTGCTGTTATATGTGGCTGCTAACTCCGAGCCGTCAGTGTTGCCATCGTGGTGGAGCATAAGGAGGCAGGCAAGGAGCATCCGGTTCAACGGTCGGTTTACTACATCAGCGAGGTGCTCATTGAGTCTAAACAAAGATATCCACATTGGCAGAAACTTGTTTATGGAGTGTTCATGGCAAATCGGAAGCTGAAGCAGTACTTCCAAAGTCATCCTATAACGGTGGTAAGTTCCGCCCCTTTGGGAGACATCATTCAGAACAGGGAGGCCACAGGACGAATCGCCAAGTGGGCTATTGAGCTTGGGCCCTATGGTTTGAAGTATATGCCATGTACTGCTATTAAATCTCAAGCCTTGGTGGACTTTATCAATGATTGGACAGAGTTGCATGCACCTGAGGAGAAGCCAGATAACACATATTGGACTATTCACTTTGATGGGTCCAGGCAGTTAGAAGGCTCAGGGGCTGGAGTTGTTTTAACTTCCCCTCGAGGTGACAATTTTTGTTATGTGATCCGGCTTATGTTTCCCTGTACTAACAATGCAGCTGAGTACGAGGCCTTGCTCCATGGTCTCCGGATGGCCAAAGAGATGAATTTGAGCCGGGTAAGGTGCTTGGGCGACTCAGATCTTGTAACTCAACAGGTGTCAAGCAAGTGGGACTCCAAGGATCCCCTTATGGCGGCTTACCGTCGTGAAGTAGATGCTATGGCTGGGCACTTTAGAGGTTACCAAGTAGAGCACATCGATCGAAGGAAGAATGAGGCGGCTGATGCGTTAAGCCGGTTGGGATCTCAGCGTAAGTCGGTGCCGCCTAACACCTTTCTTGACGTTTTGCATAATCCTTCTGTCAAGGTACCTACAGAGGAAGAACTAGCAGTGCCAGACCCGGAGGCACAGCTGGTGGCCGTGCTTCACGTCATCCTGGATTGGACATTGCCATATTTGGCCTATATGACCCGGGGAGATTTTCCTGAGGATGAGACCTTGGCGAGACAAATCATCAGGCGGTCCAAATCTATGACGATTGTTAATGGCGAGTTACATCACCTCAGTGTCACGGGGGCATTCCAACATTGTGTGTCGCCTGCGGAGGGTCAAGAGATACTTCTTGAGATCCATGAAGAAGATTGTCGTCATCATGCCGGCTCAAAATCACTTGTGGCCAAGGCTTTCCGTCATGGTTTCTATTGGTTGACGGCTCATGCTGATGCAGAGGATCTAGTCAGCAAATGTGACGGATGTCAAAAATTCTCACGACGAGCTCATGTGTCGGCTCAAGAGTTGAGGATGATTCCAATTACTTGGCCGTTTGCTGTCTGGGGGCTTGACATGGTTGGACCTTTCAAGAGGTCTAAGGATAAAAAGACACACCTCCTGGTGGCAGTGGATAAGTTTACAAAGTGGGTTGAGGCAGAGCCGGTCAGTAAGTGTGATGCATCCACAGCGGTTCAGTTCATCAAAAAGGTGATCTTTCATTTTGGTTTTCCACACTGCATCATAACTGATAATGGCACTAATCTCTCCAAGGGTGCCATGGAAGAGTTCTGTCAACGAGAACATATCCGGCTTGATGTTTCGGCTGTTGCTCATCCTCAATCCAATGGTCAAGCAGAAAGAGCTAATCAGGAGATCCTAAAGGGTATCAAACCACGGCTCTTGGTCCCCTTACAGCGGACTCCGGGTTGTTGGGTGGAGGAGTTACCCTCTGTACTGTGGAGCATCAACACTACGCCTAACAGATCCACGGGTTACACACCTTTTTTCATGGTCTATGGAGCAGAGGCAGTCCTGCCAAGTGACATCCAGCACGACTCACCCCGCGTGGCGTCTTACGTTGAGGCTGATAACGAAAAAGCTCGTCAGGATGCACTTGACTTGTTGGATGAGGAGCGAGACTTAGCAATAGCCCGCTCGGTGATTTACTAGCAAGACCTTCATCGCTATCACAGCCGCCGGGTTAGAAGCAGACCCTTTCAGGAAGGTGACTTAGTGCTCTGGCTCATCCAGGATCAGTCTGATATGCACAAGCTATCCCCTCCTTGGGAAGGACCCTTTGTGGTCAGCAAGAATCTGAACAACGGGTCATACTACCTCATCAATGTTCGAGAGCACAAAGACTCACGTAAGTCGGAGGAGGAGACCCGCCGGCCGTGGAATATCGCCCATCTTCGGCCTTACTATACTTGAGCCACCGACTCTCAAGATGTATATATTTTGACGATGTATATATTATATAAAGCAATAAAGCAGGACCTCTGTCCTTTTTTACCCTCAAAGGTCTATATATCTTCTTTATCAGATGGTGGAAACAACCAACAGGGAGCGGATCATATCTGAATCCGGCTTTCCCTTTGGTCCGGCTTATGATCATATCTGAATCTAGCCATGATCACTTGGGGGCTTCCTATTCAAACATAGGTCGTATTCAAACCAAAGAGAACATAGCTGTCGATACTCACTTGATCGGCATACTACCAAACCCACTTGGGGGCTTCTTGATCATATTTGAATCATAGCTTAACCCCTTTGGGTCTGACGTGGATCGTATTCGAATTAGCGTCATTAAACAACTCTTATGGTCACTTGGGGGCTTCCTGTTCAAACATAGGTCGTATTCGAACCAAAGAGAACATAGCTGTCGATACCCACTTGATCGGCATCGCCAAAGCTAGTGGGGGCTATTTGATCGTATCCGAATCTTAGCTTAACCCCTTTGGAACGGTTTACTGATCATATTCAAATCAGAAGCCTTTATTTATTATCCATTATATTTTATAAGCATAGTTATTTGACTATCTCGAGACCTTTTTGAAAGCACCATGAGATGATTTGTTGGTTCTTTCGGCTTAATATTTATCACCCCTGGTTGTTAAGTGCCAGGTGAACATTATATGTTCCAACTTTCAGGAGTGGAATTTACCCGCATGGGGTAGGTCATATAAGCAGGCGAGATCATCAAAAGGATTGCAGGATAAGGTAAGCAAATTTGACATCAAGGAGATAAAAGATCAATATAAGATGGAAGTATATAGTGATGGTGGCTTACGAAAGTATTAAGCGCCATAAACATGCGCGAAGGCATGACAAAATTGAGAGGTTTTTTCTACCCTATTACAAGACTCCCCGAGTCTGAATAATGAAGCATTGTTTTGCAAAGTCATAAACGCCTGGCGGTTCACTCCTTTGGTGGGCTTGAAGACTCCGGATTATCCTTCTCCGCTTCTCCGTCGGCTGCTTTGTCCTGGAAAGTTGACAAGGCCCAGTCAATGCCACTCAAGGCTTCAAACTCGGCTTCATCATCTATTAAACCGGCTGGGTCCACTTCAGGGGCAAAGGTATGCTTACGAGTTGGAGGGATCAGGCTGACTTCATCATAGAAAGGTGTTGGGATTCTACGGTTCTCGCTGTCATAGCCCGGCTAATACTTGGTAAGATCAATATCGTTCCCGATAAGAGTAGCCATGGGGCGTATATCTTTGACATAGGCGGTGAAGTCATGTTCATCAAATACGGTCCCATCTTCTTTCAGACTCGGGTATCCAAGAGCGAGGTCGGCCGGGTCTAGCTCTGGAATCCATGCTTTCACTCGGCTCAACGCGGCTATGGCCCCGGCTCTTGCGGACGCCCGCCTTACATCTTGGACCCGTTGAGGTAGTGAAGCAAGCCGTTTCAGCATGTCTTGCAGGAGGTAAGGAACGTCATCTAATAAAGCTGCAACAACCAAAGCACGTTGTGACCCAGTGTAGAGCTGCTCCACAAGAGTATAAACCGCCTTCAGCTTGATCAACATGTTCTGCTTGAGGTTTGTGCTCCTAGGGCCTGTATTATTAAGCATAAGGTGAGCCGGAGCTGACGATTGAAGCAATCATTGAAAGGAGGTTTGCAAGGTTTAAAGTTTATATGAATAACTTACCAAAGATTGTTGAGACCATTTGAGATATCTGGCGCTTTAAGCCGGACAGCTCCACAGTTGCTTCTGCAAGCAATGCCTCTTCCGTCTCGGTCTGGGTCACCAGTGAAGCCTTTTCATCAGCCCAGATTTTCTTCTCCGCCTCAAAATTCTTCTTCAACTTTTCTTGTTCAGAGACATTGAATTCAAATTTGGAGTTGGCCTTTTGAATTTCAAGTTCTTGAGCGGCCAGGTGCTTCTTCAGATTAGCAGTCTCCGACTCAAATTGACTTATGGTGGCCTGCATTAATGCCGGGTTATAATCAGAATCATGTTAAGATAACATTAAGTCCCAAGCACTTTGCAAGCAAAGATACTTGACACTTGGGGGCTAATGTGTGCTGAAGAATTTTAAACTTACAATGCCGGCTCATGGAAATTAAGTCTCAAGCACTTTGCAAGCAAAGATGCTTGACACTTGGGGGATAATGTGTATCGCAAGTTTAAAGTATCATGTTACAACCGGGTTAAATATCTTCTTTCTAAACCGGCCAAAGCAGTGCTAAGTAGTTTTCTAAGTCTACAACATATTTATTCATAAGCAATAGACTTGGGGGTTGATACAGTAAGTATGATTCGGAAAAGTAGCATCAGTCATACCTCAGATTTTTGTTGTATTTTCTTCACCATGTCAATTTCCAGGTCACGGCTGCTATGTACTTGATTGAGATAGCCAGATACTATATCTCCAATAATTAAATGAGTATAGTCAGCAATGTCTAGCTTGGCCTTTCGGCGTTCCAGAAGTTCCTCCTTAGCAGAACACTTGGCAAGGACAGTGGGTCGCCCTGGCTCAACAAAGTGAGTCTTTAGAATCTCAACGTCCGGATCAATCGTCTTGGCCGGGCTAGGAGCTTCCGGGTTATCAGAGCTATTGAGAGTATCTTTGGCGGGTGGATCAGAGGTTGGTGCTGGAATGTCATAGGCTGGTTCAGGCGGCGGCTGATGGGTAGAACGATCAGGAGCAGTCATGCCAAGCTCCGGTTCAGTCACGACTAGGTCTCGGGATGACTTACTCTTTTTTGCCCTCTTACTAGGCTTGACTTGCACGCTGTGTACAAAGGCAGAAGGATGAGTACAAAAGCATGGGTAAGGTAAAGCATAAGGTAAACAAAAATACGTTACCCGGGGGCAGTTTTGAAAGCCGGCATGTTAGATTGCATAGACTTGCCGGAGGAAGGAGAGGTATCCTGATAATTGGAGTCGGATGAATTGAGAGGTTGGTGAATCAAACCCGCCAAAGGTAAAACAAAACGTAAATTGGAGATAACCTCAGTCCGATGCTTCCTGGTTATGTCAGGTAAGCCGGAGGAGAGCTCTACATCCTTGCTGTTCCGGGTCTACCTCCGGCTTTCAAACTGTTGTTGCTTCAAAAGAAATTGAGGATCTTGATAAGCTAGAGGATGTGAAAATCTTACTTTCCGGGTCACCCTTCGGATTTTTTGCTTTGGCAAAGGCTCTGAGTCGGAGGAGATTATAGTTACCTCTTCATCAATCGCTTGGCTGTTCCCCGTATCCTCCTGAAAGGATAGACTGTCAATAAAATAATGACAAAAGAATCATGAGAGTTAAGAATTACCTCTTCTTCATCATCAGAAGTGTCGTCCAATTTGAATAAATCTGAAGCGCTTGGTTTCTTCTTCCTTGAAGTTCCTGTTTTGGCGGCTTTCCTTTCGACTCTTTTTGCCGCTCTGGCTTGTTTGGCCGCCTCATGGTCATATTTGACCTTCCAGAAGTTGTCATCGGCCTGTGAAAAATGATAAGGGGTTATGAATAAAAGCAAGGTGTATTATATTAAAGAGTATTCATTGAGGTTGATAACTAACTGCGGGAGCCGGGTTCTTCTTGCAGAAGGGAAGTAAGCCAAAGGTGTTACTAGTCACCGTGCCCTCTTTCAATAACATTTGGATCGTGGCCTCCACCACATCACCTAGTAAGTCGTCAGGACTATGACGCAGTGGATCATCCTTCTCGCCTGAGTAAGTGCACATTAAGCCGGGGCGGCGGCTTAACGGAAGCACTCACCAAGTGACCCAGACTCGAACCAGGTCGATGCTGTCTAAGCCGTTTCCCAAAAGAGCTTTGATTTTTCTAATGGTGGGAGCGAGTGGCAGACGTTCAACAGCAGAAAGTTTATCCGGCAGCGGGTGGTTGGATGCAAGGCGCAGAGCGCAGAAGTCGGGCAGAGGGTTCTCGCCAGCTGGAGAAGTGTCCTGGCAATAGAACCATGTCTGATTCCAATCTTTTGGATGACTTGGCAGTTCGGCATAAGGAAAAAGGCAGTCTCTCCGCCGCTGAATCGAGATGCCACCAAGTTCTAGGCTGGGCCCGTTGGCACGTTCATTCTGTCGGTTTAAGTAGAATAGCTCCCTGAACAAAAGCAGATTGGGCTCTTCCCCCAGGTACACCTCGCAGAAGACTTGGAAGTTGCAAATGTTTGACACGGAATTGGGCCCGATGTCTTGAGGCCTGAGGTCAAAGAAATGCAATACTTCCCTGAAGAATTTTGAACCGGGAGGAGCAAATCCCCGGCTCATATGATCCGTAAAAACTATCACTTCCCCTTCTTTGGATTGAGGTTTCTCCTCGAACGGGTCAGGGGGATGATAAGACATGACCTCCTTCTTGGGAAGATGGCCAGACTTCACAGATTCAGACAATTTACTTTTTGTGACTGTGGATGGGACCCAATTACAGTCACCGGAGCCTTGGTTGCCTTAGGTGACATGACGTAAGAAGAAGCCTATGACAAAATAAGAAGCTCCGGTTCAATTTTAACCCGGATGGAAAATATTTTAAGTCTATTCAAAATGGCGGCTTAAGACGGGGCCTAATGATATATGGGTAACCATTCAGTGATATTTAAGCTGCTACAGATATCAAGGGCAGTTAAATTTTCTTAAGTCGCGAGGACAGAGGGAGTTTTTTATTTAAGGGTCTTACAAACAGGTTTCACGAGTTGCGGCTATTATTTTGGATCAAACAGGTGTTCTGAAAAGAAAAATTTCTAGACCAAGGACTGGCACAGATGAGGCTCAAGGGCTTGAACGAGGCCTCTGTGCAACGGAAAGGGGTCTACTTGCATTCGAAATGGGTGCGAAATAGCTACCGCAGCAGTTTAATATCATCTTAAAGATCAAGAAACAACGGTGGTGATGAAATCTATGAGGGGTTCCTGAGGAGCGACGAAGAACACCGAGGAACTCAAACGTCCTAATGCGGATCTGAGGAACAAGAAGGAGGAAACTTACAGATGCGGAGTTGCTGCGGAGATTCATCGCGCTTTTCTAGTCAAATCAGGTTGATGCAGCGGCCTGAGTTGGCGAGGACGAGGAGATTTGCAACGGCGGCGGCGGCGGAGCTCGAGCAGTCGAGAGACAATGAGAGGAAGAAGATGAATGACTGAGGGAGAAAATGAAGAAGACTTAGTTCGAGCCTATTTATAGGGAAGGGCCGATCGAGACGATGCGAGAAACGAGGAGATTGGATATTATTATCCAGCGACCCTGATGCCTCGGATTTCGGGACGAACAGTAAAGGCAAAGATCCGTTGAAGATATAGCAGGATAAAATAAGTATTTAATTGGAGATGATGTCACGGCAGGTTAATGTGGATCCAGAAGATGACGTCATGGCGGGTTAAATCCTTTTGCATAGACAGAAGACTGAAGGGTTATTTCTTAAGGTATTTTAAGATTGACATGAACCGGTTCAAATCAATCTGGGGCCTAATGTTGGGGATATAACTATTTGTGTAAGCCGCCCAGGAGGGGCCGGGTTACGCAAAGAAGACTCATCAGAAAGAAGCCCAAGACCAAGCATGAAGACGGCGGTTCAATAAAGGGTCTAAGGCCCACAGGCGGCTTAAGGCCCATAGTAGTAAACCGTCATGATGATATGACTTGTAACATAAGGTAGACTTAACTAGTCACCGAGCCGGACACTGTCTATGAGCCAACCGGGACTTTGTAGGCCGCAGGGCGTCCCCCCGTGTATATAAGGGGACGACCCGCTGGTGGTTTAGGGTAAGGAACAACTCATCGAGAACCAGGCATAGCGTATCTCGCTCCCTGGTCATCGAAACATCAAGCAATACCAACCCAACTAGACGTAGGCCTTACCTTCATCGTAAGGGGCCGAACTAGTATAAACCCCTTGTGTCTCTTGTCCTAACTAACCCCTTCAAGACTCCTAGTTGCGATGGCTCCACGATTAAGTCCTTTCACTAGGACATCTAACGTGACAATTCCACGACAGGAGACCTATACGGCTCCGGAATCAGGCAAGCAGCCTCTTTCAAAAGGAGGTGCACCTATTGCACCGGTGACCTCCGTCCATCCAGAGGCACTAGATAATTTGCTGGAAGCGCTGCAAGGCGCTTCCATTGTTGCGGAACATCGTATCCTTATGGGTACGGTGGTTGAGAGGGTGCAGTCCATTAAGAGCGGACTTACCGACGCCTGTACCAGCCTTCTAACAGGTTTTGAGGTGAGCAACACAAAAAAAGAATGTCATAGTGTAGACAGTAGCCCCTGAGACTGTGTCCGGTGTTCGGAAAGAAAAGCCAAACAGAGGATCAAATAATACATGTCTATATGAATAAGCAGGTGTCATTGTTGGCTGTAACCTCTCATGCTCCTGAGGTCTCTGGACTGAAGCACAGTTTGGAGCGGACCGAGGAAGAGCTCGGCCGTGTGAAGAAACAGCTGGAAGACAATCAAGGTATGCTATAATCTTGTCTATATTCAGGAAGGATGAATGAATCATGCTGACTAAAGTGCCGTGATATTTATTAGGAGCGGCGACCGAGGTGGAGACCCTAAGAAGGCGCTGGCCGAGGCCGAGGAGAGAGTGGGCAAGGAACAAGCCACCCATGAAAAGCATGGGGCCAGGGTGAGTGAGGTCCAGCAGGAGCTCCAGGACGCCGTGAAGAAATGCGAGTCCTTGGAGTGCAACATTGCGAATCAAGGTTCGAACTTTCCAAGGCCTGCCAAAGCACACATGATGCCCGGTTTGAAGCCCATGGCACCCTCCAGGAAGTCCAGGAGGCCAGAAAAATCGTGGCGGGTAAGGCCTTTATTATGCAGAGCAAATATGTGAAGAAAAGGTTCCTCTTACTAACCTGGATTTGGAGTTCTCCAGGGGTGTTTGCGGATCTGCCGCGTAGCGTTTTAGACGCTGTGGAGTTCTTCCGAGCTGAAGAGGGGAGCTCCATGGAGAAGCTGTTTTGGTCGCAATACTTTGCGCCAGAACATCTGGTGCCCTTTAGTGATCAACTAAAACAGCTAGTCGAACTGCATAGGGTGGCCGAACTAGCCATGAAGGATTTAGTAATCCGGCTATGGCCTGCCGAAGCCATATCCAGCAGCTACTTCGGACCCGTGAAGCGGTTGGTCAATGCCTGCCCTCGGCTTGATGCCATGAAGCAGTCGGTCTGCATCGAAGGCGCGTGAATTTCCTTCACCCGAGTCAATATACAGTAGGCGAAGATGGATGTCGTGAAGCTTGCGACCGAGGGACCGCCCGCGGGCAAGGAGCACCGCATGCCCGAGCGGTATTTTGAAGATGTCCTGAAGGGATCCCGTATTGTAGAGGGGCAGTGTTCAAGAGACATTATCTTTGAATGAAGTCATTCATATTGTTCCTTCCTGTATTATGAAACAGAACCATTATGTAATATAATGCCTATTATTTATTTAAAATTTTACCTCCTGTGTGGTCGTTTAAATTGAATCAAAGAGTTGGCCAGTCGTCGGCTTCAGCCCCCATGTAGTTAGTATGGGGGTGTTCGGGATGGAATCTAAACACTCTTGATCCAAAGGTTTGGTCCTTGAAGGAGGTGTTTAGCGCAACAAACCAGGCAATCAGACTATGTGGCTTTATAACCCTCACTTATCCATAGGAGTTTGATAATAGAAATTTAGGCGCAGCCCCTAGTGTTTGTAAGTCCGAACTTGGGGTGCTGTAAACACTTGATAAAAAAACTGATTCATCGCATAATGCGGAAAAAATCACAAAAGACTTGTAACCTCTCGAACAGCTGACCGGCTCACGCTGCATCATGACAGTCACTTTTCGGCTTTCTCTACTTAGGTGCTCATCCGGATAAACTAGGACACAGTCGCAGTAGTTCTCCCTTTATTACCCTAGCCAATATAGCGGAACCTAAGGTAGTAAGCACAGGAGCCGGGCAACCCAACTATTGACCAAAGACATGATTCGAAGCCGATGGATATAATGCTAAAGTTTGGGGTGCCGAACTATACTATAAAAAGGTGTTCAGACTTTGTTGCCGTATTATGGGGCATAATGAAGCCCCTGGCGAATTAAGGCGTACCAAAGTGTACGGGTGCAATTGATAAGAATATCAAGAAAAAAATGAAGTTATAGGCTAATGCCACAAAAGTTGGGCCGCCAACTATTTTCCATTATGGTTTGATTAATACGTCAAAGCGTATTTGTACAAGTAGTGCAATAAGCAACAGGGCTATTTAACATGCCACAAGCAAGGGAGAGCTGCGTGTGGATCCTTAAAATAGGCATAACGATCGGTTAAAGAGACCACCTGGAAATTCCCTTACACATCAATGCTTCTTGCCGTCTTGGTGTATCCGTTCCTTGATAGGTCCGACAATCAGGCCACCAGGAAAGGTCTAGGAAAAAACATGAAAAGAAAAAGAAAAGGTGAAAGTATGTGGGTCCAGGGGAGGTTGAGTCATATTATGGACCACGATCTAGCTGTGCCTCTGTCTATGCCCATGGTATTTTGAGTGCGTAGTTATGTACGCGCGGTGCGAGTGCTGTTGTTTGGTCGGGACTGGGACGGAGGCCGAATTGCTAGTCAAGCTCTTGACGAGTTGGACTGTCCTGCTGCAGGGTAGTTCAGACTCGTTTGACAGTGTCTGGGAGCTTGGCTGCCGAATTAAGGTTCTGCCTGGAAAGGCCGCTCCGTGCTTCTGCTGCGAGGGCAACAGTGTGCTCCTCGGTACGGAGGGAGCGTTCCATGTTTCCATTGACTGTTATGACACCGCGTGGTCCATGCATCTTAAGCTTGAGATAAGCGTAGTATGGCACCGCATTGAATCGAGCGAATGCGGTTCATCCGAGCAGTGCGTGATAGCCACTGCGAAAGGGGACGATATCAAAGATAAACTCTTCGATTCGGAAGTTGTTCGGGGATCCGAAGACCACCTCCAGTGTGATTGGGCCCGTACAACGGGCCTCTACACCTGGTATGACTCCTTTAAAGGTGGTTTTTGCGGGCTTGATCCTTGAGGGATCAATATCCATTTTGCGCACTGTATCCTGGTAGAGCAGGTTCAGGCTGCTACCACCGTCCATGAGGACTTGTGTAAGATGGAATCCGTCAATCATTGGGTCAAGGACCAGTGCAGCTGAACCACCATGACGGATACTGGTGGGATGGTCCCTACGATCGAAGGTGATCGTCAGGAAGACCATGGGTTGAACTTTGGGGCGACTGGCTCCATCGCGTAGACGTCCCTGAGAGCGCGCTTGTGCTCCCTCTTGGGGATGTGGGTAGCGTATATCATGTTCACTGTTTTAACTGGGGGGGACTTCTTCTGCCCCCTTGTGTTCGGTGGCCGGGGCTCCTCGTCATCGTCCTCGCTTTGCGACCCCTTCTCCTTGTTATCGATATTTAACTTGTCGGCCTGTTTAAAAACCCAACAGTCTCTGTTGGTATGATAGGCTGGTTTATTAGGAGTGTCATGGATTTGACATGGACGATTGAGTATGCGGTCCAAGCTGGATGAGCCCGGATTGTTTCTTTTATATGGCTTCTTGCGCTGACCGGACTTAGAGCCATTGAATCCGGCATAGACCGCCGTGTCCTTGGTGTTGTCACCGTTGCTTTGACGCTTATGTCTGTTGCATCGGGGCTTGCTGTTGCTATTTCTGGCTTCAGAAGTGCTAGGTTCACTTGCATTGTTATTGCTACGGGCTAGCCAGCTATCCTCGCCCATGTAGAAGCGGGTCATAAGCGTCGTTAGGGCTGCCATAGACTTTGGCTTTTCTTGGCCGAGGTGTCGGGCGAGCAATTCATCACGGATGCTATGTTTAAAGGTCGCTAGGGCTTCGGCATCCGGATAGTCGACGATCTGATTCTTTTTAGTTAAGAACCTAGTCCAGAATTTCCTGGCCGACTCTCTAGGCTATTGAACTATGTGACTTAAGTCTTTGGCATCCGGAGGTCGGACATATGTACCCTGGAAGTTGTCGAGGAAGGCGTCTTCCAAGTCTTCCCAACTGCCAATTGAGTTTTCGGGCAAACTATTCAACCAGTGCCGAGCAGGTCCCTTGAGTTTTAGCGGGAGGTATTTGATGGTGTGAAGATCATCACCGCGGGCCATATGAATATGCAGGAGAAAATCCTCAATCCATACCGCGGGGTCTGTTGTCCCATCATATCATTCGATGTTCACGGGTTTAAACCCTTCCGATAATTCATGTTCCATTACTTCATTAGTGAAGCAAAGGGGGTGTGCGGCGCCTCTATATCGGGCCAAGTCACGATGTAGCTTGGATGGAGTCCGTCTACGGTTTTCGGCTCGGGCGTGGTTATGTTTGTCACGTCTGGCCGGATGGCCATCGTCGTGCATCGGGGCACGCCCCCTCGATCTATAGATCGATCTGGTCTGACCTACGATATTTTCCAGGTCATGCCGCAGGTCATATGTGTATCCCCAAGCTGTTGTTTCTCTGTTTTTACAGCGAGGTAGTGTGGGCTGGTGTTCGGCTTGAGTTGCCGCTTCAGTTAGTCACATTACGCGCTGGTAGGACGGGCTCCAGTGCCTCGTCATCGAATTGGGGTAACAATTTGCGTTTTTGGTAACTTTTGGTTGGGCGCTCGAAGCCGTATTCTTTGGCTGCTAGGACATCAGTTCATCTATCGTTGAGCAGATCTTGATCAGCTTGAAGCTGCTGCTGCTTCTTTTTCAGGCTCCTTCCAGTGGCAACTAGATGGTGATTAAAGCGCTCCTACTTGAGAGGTTCCTCGGGCACGATAAAATCCTTGTTGCCGAGGGTCACCTCGTCCTCGAAGAGTGGAAGATAATTACTGTCCTCCGAGTCTTCGTTAACGGCCTGTTCATTAGGGCTGACTCGCCCATCTTCCCATTCATCCTGTTCGGAAGTTGGCTCAATGGGGTCTTTGTTGTCTTCGGCATCGTCGGGAATATTAATTTCTCCTGTGCCGGTATTGCTACTTTTTCCAAGGCATGGTTTAGAATGGTACCGCTGACGTTGGCGCTTTGGCTGTATCTCAGGAGGCTTATCCTCGACTGGATCCTTCTCATTGTCGTCGTTGTTCTCTTTGGGTGTGTCCACCATGTATACGTCATACAAGGAGGTGGCTGTCCAGCGCCCTATAAGCGGTGGTTTTTGTGCCTGCTCCTCTCCGGCATTGTCGTCCATACCGTCGATGTCTTCGGAGCCGTAATCGAGCATGTCGGTTAAGTCTTCGACAGTGGCTATGAAGTGGGTGGTGGGTGGGAAGTGGAATTCTCCGTCATCAGCCTCCAACCCAAACCGGATATAGTTCGGCTGAGAGTCTCCTGGAGAAAAGAGGGCTTTTAATGAGTTTAGCACATGGCCTAAAGGTGAGTGCCGGAAGATGTCGCAGAGCTGAATTCAACGATCGACGCCTGATCAGGTTCGATGGGCGCGGATGCACACGGTTCGGAACCTATGGCCGGAGACAAATCCGAGGTTCCAGTGGCACATGCCCCGCTCGAGGTTGGATCTGTGTGCGACTCTAAAGCCGCTGAGTCTGCGGCTTTCGCGGCGGGGTTGAGCTTCCCATCCTCGGACGGCGCAATCTGCTCCGGATCTAGGGCCAGAGCAGTTACATGCGCTATCTCCTGGGCACAGTTCGATGACAGATTTAGGTCATGTTCATCGTGGTGGCAGGGAGCGGCTTCCATGGGCTCGAATCCGTCGAAGATCAAGTCTCCGCGGATATCAGCAACGTAATTCAAGCTTCCAAACCTGACCTGATGGCCAGGGGCGTAGATGTCGATCTGCTCTAGATGGCCAAGCGAGTTGGCCCGCAGTGCGAAGCCGCCGAATACGAAGATCTGTCCATGGAGGAAAACCTCCCCCTAGACTACATCATTGTAGATGATTGACGGAGCCATCAAACCTTCTAGTGATGACACAACGGAACTCTTAATGAAAGCACCAATGTCGGTGTCAAAACCGGCGGATCTCGGGTAGGGGGTCCTGAACTGTGCGTCTAAGGTTGATGGTAACAGGAGGCGGGGGACACGATGCTTACCCAGGTTCGAGCCCTCTCTATGAAGGTAATACCCTACTTCCTGCTTGATTGATCTTGATGAATATGAGTATTACAAGAGTTGATCTACCACGAGATCATAATGGCTAAAACCCTAAAAGTCTAGCATGTATGATTATGATTGCCTCTACGGACTAAGCCCTCTAGTTTATATAGACACCGGAGGGGACTAAGGTTATACAAAGTCGGTTACAGAGAAAGGAATCTTCATATCCGGGCGCCAAGCTTGCCTTCCACGCCAAGGAGAGTCCCATTCGGACACGGGAGAGAGTCTTCTATCTTGTATCTTCACGGCCCAACAGTCCGGCCCACGCTACATAGTCCGGCCATCCGAGGACCCTTAATCCAGGACTCCCTCAGCGGCGGCGGCCTCAGGCATGGCCGTTTGACCATAGCAACAGAGGCATGGTCGGCCCGAAGCTGCAGCGGTAGAAGCTTGTAACAGAGCCGGCTTGGAGCAGCGGGGCAGCTCTAAGTGGTGGCGAAAGCCAGGGAGGCCCGGAGTAAAGCTGGAAAATGACGACGATGGTCAGCAGCTCGAGCTCGAGTCTCGCTGAGGCTGCTTGGAGCGGCGACTCAAAAACGTGCGCGAGGCCGATGTGAAGTCTGCAAAAACGAGCCGCTGAGGCCAAGGGCCGGCCATGGCAGAGGCAGAAATTGGCCAGTGGCGACCTGGCCGGAGCAACCCTTATTAGCGGAGGTCAGCACCCAAGCGATGGTTCTTGGCAGAGGTAGAGGCGGCCTCGGTGCAGGACGGGCACGCGGCAGTGATACTACAGCGGTGGCGGGCCACTTTGAGTCGATGGTGGCTCGGCAGGACAGATCCTAGCAAGGCGAATCAATGCAATGACTCGGTGGCATTTGGTAGGCGGCGCAGTCGAGCGGAGGCAGGTAGGGCACAGCCAACGAGCAAGGCAGGGGAGGCCCCGTCGCTGCTTACTCGGGGTACAGCTTGGCGGGTGAATGGAGAGGGTCAACAGAGGAGTCTGAACCCGTGGAGAATCTGCTTCCGACTCGTGGGTGGTCCAGCGAGTCCGTATTTTTTTAGCACCTTGCGTGAACTTTGTTGTAAGCTAGTCTCAATCTGACTTAGACTCATACTCAGTAGAATTACCCGACCGACCGATGGCAGAACTTTGAATAGTCTTGGCGACTCATGATCCCCATCGTCCCATAATGCAAGAAAAGTAAGCGTGAGTCCCACAGTGGGCGCCAACTATCGTGGATTTGTCACGACAGATGTCCTAGTGTGAGGACTTAGTCGTGAGGCCAACGCATCTATGTGGTAGCTTGAGAGGGTTGATCGGGATGAGAGACGCAAGACGGATCAACACACAAGACAAGGGTTTAGACAGCTTCGGGCCCCGGGAAACATCATCCAGTAATAGCCCTACATGCTGTTTGTGGCTAGGTATCATTATGCTTATGAGGGAGTCTCTGCATAGACTGGCTCTCCTAATTGTGTCTAGCCTTCCAGATTATTTCTCCCCCTCTTGGGGTGCCCTGTCCCTCCTTATATAAGTTGAAGGGGCGGGTTACATGTGGAGTCCTAGTAGGACTAGGACTATTCTATAACAAGCAGAATCCTAGTCTTATCCCCTTAAGGGAGAACTCCTTATGCCTTTCCTCTTAAGCCGACCCACCATTAACATGAGCCAGCCTTCTAGGCCTTGGGCCTTGTCGTCTGTCTGACCTGCCCGCCAGGTCCCCAGTGAGTCATAATGTTCAGGCGGGTTGCCCATAAACTGCCAGGTTAGGGCGGGTC
Organism: Triticum aestivum; assembly: GCF_018294505.1. NCBI lineage: Eukaryota > Viridiplantae > Streptophyta > Magnoliopsida > Poales > Poaceae > Triticum > Triticum aestivum. The sequence goes on along the minus strand of NC_057798.1, from coordinate 552,432,096 downwards.
GCGAGTCGCCAAGCTCCAGCCGAGTCATACATCCGGCGGGTTACACCGCGGGGTATATCCCCGACAGTTCCTTTATCTTATACCTTATTTTTCTTTTTCTATCTTGTTCGCTGTAGCAAACCATGTATTGATTATGGCAAGGTTACAGTGACATTTTTCTCGTTTGGTACTTCTTTCGCAAATGAGGGACTTGACACGTATACTATAAATGATTGGTGTCATAAATTGTCTTTGGAGAACAAGCCAAAGGATTCTAGAGTGCATCATTTTTTCCATCTCATTTCTGTGAGTATATTTTTTCATTCTGCCATGTGTTTATTTGTCTCTGTTTGATTTTTTATACTTCAGTTTGAGCATTGTCCATCTTCTTATAACTATCATAATTTCTTTTCATTTAACAGGATCATCTTATGAACATGGACTAATATGACACTCAAGAGCTGTATGATCAAAAAGACAGTATGGTCCAGAGATGCTTTCAATTGGCAAATGGTGCAATAATAATTCATACATGCAATGAAGTAAACATTGTTCATTCATTGTTATTTTTTGCATTTGTTTCCATGCAATCAGTGCTTTATTTTTTTATGTTCTTTCAGGTGCACTTTCCAACTTTACACACCTTCAATCAGATTAAGCATTGGTTCGACTTTGTGGTATTATTTCAAAATGAGATGTTTTTCATATTGGATTCAGCATTCAATGAAGACAGTGATTACCACAAGCATGTCTTGAGCATTTTGGTAAATCTACAAACTACAACTTTTCCCCTTTATATTTTTTTTCGTAGATGCTCTCGTTGTGCATAGACATTTTGCTTTTACTTTGCTTTAAATTTGCAGATACCCAATTTCAAAAGGGTTTGGAACATGTATGGGAGCTCAAGGAACCTTAATTGGAGAAATTGGTCTACACATTTTATTGATGTACCTAAACAATCTAATGTTTAAGTTATTTCTTTATTTCTTTTGCATTAAGATTTCCTTTTTTGTAAAATGTATATAACATGCAATTTAGAATGATTAGGATGCAAGTTTTAATTGTAGGTTTTTCTGATTTATAGGAATTAGGTTCATTTTTGTACTCATAGATTTATGTGTGGATTTTTAGTTGAGGACTTCCTAGTAAGCCCTAGTACCTATAATGCATCATGCCAAATATCCTACTATGAACCTTTTTTTGCTGTGGCATAGCATGTGCAACTTTAGTACAGTAAGATTCCAACTTTGATTCCTTTTTTTGTTTTGTTGTTGATTTTACTGCAGTGTTGATTGTGGTATTCATACAACGTTATATTTGAAGCACTGGAAGCCTAGGTTCAAGATGCATGACATCATTAAGGATGAAGATATTCCAAATATTAGAGTCATGCTGGCGAATGAGATGATGTTCACCGACCTGAACATTTTGAATGACCAGAAGTACCTTGTTCTTGAATTATGAATGTGCTCATGAGTAAGAATGTTATCTATTTTATTTTAACATCACCTATCCACTTGTTGAACAAATTATTTTACATCATATTTTTATTGATTACTTGTGCCATTTAATTGATTTCTTGTGCCATTTGTCTATTTCTATCAAATTATACAAACGACATTATTTTTGGTTATTTTGCTTTGTTGCAGTTTCAGAATGTAGCCATTGATGCATTTTCATCAACAACACAAGCATTGCGAGGATGGAGTTGATTCAAACATGGATTGAAGATAATTTTTAAATTCTCAGTAGCTGATTCATGTGTAATAGTTCTTGTAGGAATGATTGGAATGATATCTGTGTGAAGGTTTACGGCATTTTTTGTAAATGATTAATCATGTATACTGAGATGATGAAATGTGGACATGTTACGGCTTTTTTTGAAAGTCCATGAGATGATTGTATAATTTCTGTTTTGTTAGAATATAATCTCTTTATTATGTGCTGACTTTAATATTTTTGCATAACATAATGTTCTTCACTAAAATTTAGCATTTTAGATTTCTTCTCTCGATCATGTTGTGATGTTTGATTTTCATATAAATCAAACGAGAACAACAATGTTATGATCCTACATTAACTTTTCTTATTTTCCACAATTTTGGGATATTTTTATTCATTTATATGTGTTATTTTTTGTATTTTTCTTTTTTAATTGATTTTTGTTAATAATAGTGTTTGCATTTTTGTGACTTTATTTAAAATAATCTTTCATATGATTTTTCTTAATGTCTTGCTGTTGGGAGAAAGAATTTTCATGACTTAAAACAATTTTCCTGGATTTGTCTAATCATTTTGTGTTGTATAAAATCAGTTCTCTTTTCTAGAGTGAGTTAATTATTTGTTCCCTTTTTTTGTTTTCTCTATTTTTTGCCACCTGTTTCTCTCTGTACACACGTGTTATCCAGGTGCGAGTTATCCAACTAACCCCACTACTCTGGATGCACTAACCCCACTACCGAGGAACCGACTACCAGAGAGGTCACTACCCCCACTTCCTCTGCTGCTTGTAACTTCTCTGCATCTCCGCCGTTTACCCTCCTCCCCATCCTTATATATTACTCATTTTTCTACCTCTTCTGCTCTATATGTGCCCGTCCCTTTCTTCTTGCTCTTTCTAGTTCTGGTGATAGTTGTGAGTATGAAGGTTTGTTTTTGTAACATCTATCTCTTCATCTTTGAAGTTTCTGTTCTTATTTTTTGTTTTGTTGATTTCCTTTCCTCTGTGTTTCTTTCTTCTTTCAGAAGCACTCATAGAAGCTACTGGGTTGAAGTAGGCACAAGGTATGAAGTTGGATCTCCATTTTCTGTTTTTTTCTAAAATAATTTTTGCTCATTGTCTCGGGTTTGAATGTCTGCCATTCTCTTTTGTTTAGATGGATCATGCTGGTGCTTCTGATGGTTCTAAGAAGAAGGTATTTTCCCTTTTTCTTGTCACTTTTTTTGTTGATATCATTTAGTTTTGATTGAAAGGTTCAACTGCATTTTACATGTCTGCCCTATTTTTTTTGTTAGATGGATCGTGCTGGTGGAGGTGATGGCTATAACAAGAAGGTATTTTTCTTCTTTTCTTTTGACATAATGATGTTGATAACAATTTTGTTCTTAACAATCAACACTTTTATTCATAATTATCAGTCAAAACTTGTTTGCAGCTAGTGCTACTATGCAAGTTTTAAATTTCTTCATCTGCACAGTAGATCTGATTTTCAGTATGTTTTATGTAATCTTCTTCCATCTGCTAAATACAATGTGCGACATTTCTGTGTAATTTTGAATGAACCCTGATTTGATGTACATAGAGTATTTATTGCCATCTGGATAGACATACTTTGTCAAAATATATGTTAGTGTGCTAGTTCTACCTCATTTATTTGTGCATATTATTTTTCTGTGTGCAAGTATTGTATCAGATAATGTATTATTTGTCAACTCCACCAACTGTGTATGTTTTCTCTTTGAAGGTCATGAAAAATTCAAATTATATCTGCATGTTTCTTGTTTAATGTACATTTTTAGTTTGTTTGTTATTTATTCATTGATCGATTTTCCCGAATTGTTTCTTGCCTTTTAAAATTAGGCCTGTCATGCTACCAACACGGGAAAGTCTCCTGCCAAGAAGGTTCACGAGGTATCGATACAGCTTTCTTTGCTCCTTTGTTCAAATGAATGCTAAACTGTTAGTTTAGAATTTTTTCTTTTTCATACATTTATCAATGATTTTCCTCGATAATGTCTGCAAGATTTGAATGGACATCATGGAACCTTTTATTGATTTTTCAGCAATGATTTAACTTCGTGTACATAAACAAAGTAATCTCATTCTAGCAGTTCTTTTAGTATACAATGTGAACACTAAATGCAAATTATCTTGTTGTGCAATGTTGTTTACTAACTAGGACCCCAAATGAATTTTACATTTTTGCATTATATGCTCTATTTTTGATACTTTGCAACTAAATGACAGTGCTGCTTCTTCATGTTATTTCTTTTCAAATGGCTAGTTCTGGTTCTAAGGAGATCACCACATCTAAGGTATTAACAGTGTTCAAAATTTTAATGATGTTAGTGTTTCATCTCAATAAATGTTTTTTATTTTTGTTAGTTCTTGAATTTTCTTTAGTTATACATAGTTCTAATGCGCTCCACACTGCGATCATTAGATTTCTATCAATTGTACCATTTTCTTTCATTTACTTAGTTTGCTATTGTTTTCTTTACAAATTGTCTTAGCAAAAAAATTATTTTCAAACGGAAATGTTGTTGTTTACACTTTTGTTTACTCAATTACACAAACAATATTCATACCAATGGATGCTTGTCATCTTCTACACAGTATCCAACTAGCAGTTTTTGTTACATGAACTGCTTCAGACCATGCAACTATGAGTTTTATGTTCAAGTCATGCTTATTTTTTCTTTTTAGATCATACATAAAAAATTTAAATTTGAAGTTCATTTTTCATTTCTTCTTCATTTTTTGATTCAAAAGGACTTCAGTCATAAAACAATGAAGATTTCAGCTGTCACCAGGGCTCAGCTCAAAATTCCTTTTGGGGATACTGACAGAGTTGTCTACTACATAGTAAGCAGCAACACCCATTCAGCTGCATTTTGTGTTGGACATGCTATGTTGTCATGACCGGCTTTTCAATAAAATGATTATTGATAAAACCGATCTTTTAATCCCAGTATAGGAAAAGTCATCCTTTCTAGTAGATAACGCTTGATAAACAAAGAACCAGTAGCATCAAATATATTACAGGGTTGAGCTGAGGATGCTCAACAATTTATTACAGGCTCGCCTATATCTTACATATGGGCGGTTATGACACAGGGGTGTGGTGGTATGCTACTAGCTCGAAGAAACGTGGTGGCGGATAACTTGACTTCTACTGGCAGCACATCGAGCGTCGAGGTGAGGCTCGATGAATTTAGTTCTAGTTGCGGAAGCGGATAATACAATGACCAAGACAGGATCGCACGGGACTGACTGGGACTCCTCTAGGCGTCGGACTCGCTATCAAACACTTCATCCATGAGATTGCCTTCATCAACATCTGGCCAAATCAACAAGCCAGGTGAGTACTTCGAAAGTACTCGCAAGACAGTTCGGACAAAAGATATAATCAATGAATGCATGAATGCGTCATGATCCTGGATGATGCTCATAAAATAACGATAATATTGCAGGACATGAAGAATAAAATAAATAACTGAAAACCGATCGGGTGTCTGAAGCGAGGCCTCGAAAGGTAAATAAATAAAATGCATGCCGCAGTCGGGCGTCTAAGCGACACCACATAAAGGGCTTAAAAGAAATGCCACAGTCGGACGTCTGAGCGACATCACAGACAGGGCTTAAAAGAAATGCCACAGTCGGATGTCTAAGCGACATCATAGACAGGGCTTTAAAAGAAATGCCACCGTCGAACGTCTGAGCGACATCACAGACAGGGCTTTAAAAGAA
>NC_057798.1:552416755-552426484 GCF_018294505.1 Triticum aestivum | reverse complement strand
AATGCCACAGTCGGACGTCTGAGCGACATCACAGACAGGGCTCAAAAGAAATGCCACAGTCGGACGTCTGAGCGACATCACAGACAGGGCTTAAAAGAAATGCCACCGTCGGACGTCTGAGCAACATCATAGACAGGGCTCAAAAGAAATGCCACAGTCGGACGTCTGAGCGACATCACAGACATGGCTTACAATAATTGTAAATAACAAGATTAGTCCATCCACAAGAATAATCTTTTAACCGGGTTTATCACATATAAATCCCACCGGGTTTTTTGTCACTGAGGTTGGTACCTGACAAGATTAGATGAATATAGTACTTGAACAAAGCACAAGATAATTGAAGGATTTGAGACTCTGCAGAGTTTGGAGGAACTGACCACAGCCAACGGATTTCCGTAGTCACGAAGGACTAGTTCCATTTACGGTATTTCAGTAGAAACACATTTAACTAGTACACACCCATTTCACCTCACGATGCCAGGAATCACCCTGGACAACGTCCAAGAAAAACTTCGAGACGGGGAGGCCACAACCTTGAATAGCATGGGATCAAATTTCTATATGCGCGCTCTAAGGGGTGCCCCCTCTCGGTCCCAACCGGAAACACCCATGCCCCCTAACCGGATGACGGGCTTTAATCCAGGGCCATGGAACCCTCATCCCGGCCTCTCCACTTGGTGTGTACCAGGAAACAGTTGCAACTTACTATGCCATATCCCTTGCGGAAAACAAGTGGCAGCACAGGAAGGAAGTGAAAGGAATATGATTTGATCATGTTGACACTGCGGTCAAAGGACTGGCCTAAGCCTGGCATGTCACAACACTGCCATCTTATCCATCCTCACGCCAACACATGGCCATGCAAATATGTATCCAACAACATAATGCTTTCCGAAACTTACTTTCCGATTATATATATGAAATATAACATTCAATAGTTGTTCATAAACATGCCATGCTCATAAAAAAAATGCAAACACGCACCAACACTCATCATATCAAGAGTTCAAACATGCTTGCCTGGTTCGGAGTAGTCGGAGCCTAACTGTGCGAGGTTCGTAGCTCCGTCACCTCCTTCGGTATCTATGGTATAAGAAAAGATACGCACGCAACATAAATGCCGTGAGAGTATAGAAAAGTGTTCCAAACATTTTTCAAATAAACATGACAAAAAACTAGACAAAATTTTGAAGAGGACAGAAAAAGAATCATTCAAAAATTCCTTTCTGTTAAAAAGTTATAAGTATTTTAACCCAAGGACTCATTTGTAATGAAACAGAAAACTTCCAGGGGGTTCTGCGGAAAAGTACAGATAACGTTTCGTTTTAAAAAAACGGCTGAGAGACTGACAGGCGGGCTCCACCCGTCAGGTTTGAATTTTCGAACGAGGGAAAACAGAGCGCGACGGCGCCGAGAGGCGCGGTGGTCGCCGGCGGCGATCCACGGCGAGGTAAGGTGATCGGAGTGTACCTCTGTGTTTAGGGTGCCATTCCGTGTCTATGGGAGGTGGTGGTGGTCGCCGGCGAGTACCACGTCAGCGATGACGCTTGCTCCGGTGGACGGCGGTTCGGGTGGTCGTGGATCTTGCCAGAGAGAGTTGCGAGGCCAAAATTTAGCTGGGGTTATCTTACTAGAGGTGGAACGAGGCTACGGTCGAAACTAGGGCGGCGGAGGGGTTCTCACCGGAGAGAACGAAGCCAGAGCCCGAGGCGGACGGAGGTGGCCAGAGTCGAGGAGGAAAGGCCCCTCGAGGCTCGTTCAGTGGCCGGGCGGGGTCTGGTGTGGTGGTGGAGTCGTGCGGAGGTGAGTGCAAGCTCGGTGTGCTATATATAGCCGCCCCGAGGCGGTTGCCGAGAACGGGGTTCTCCGGTGAGGTGATTACGGCGGCGCAGTGGTTGCACGGGAGGGGTTCAGAGGTTGAGCTTCGTCGTGGATGTCCCCTGGTTCTGTTTTGATGCTGACCGCGCTATAATTTGGTCGCTTAGGGGGGGTTCGACGGAACGGGGCGGCGCGGGCCCGTCGGCGGCAGAGAGCACGCTCTGCGCGTGCCGTGCCATGGCGACGGTGCTACATGCGTGCGCTGGCAAGGAGGTGGCCACGCGGAGCCACCAGGACGCTTGGGCGGTGCCAAACGGCGTTGTGCCGCCGTTCTGCTTCCTGTCAGCCGCTACGGCGCTACGGCCGCCGCAAGACACGCCGGCGCAGGCGGGCCAGGGCGCCACCGACACCAGGAAGGCGCCAAGCGCGCGTGTGAGGGTCCGGACAAGCAAGCCTGGCCGTCAGCTACGTGCCAAGCGCATTGTGAGCTCGTGACTGAAGTTGCTGACGAAGATCGACACTGAACTTCTGAATTTCTGAAAGTGAACAGTACTAGCACATGCAAGGTGTTCGACAAAATGATTCTAGTGTGTAGAGATCTCCCCTTGAGCTGGTTTTTGGTGGAGGGGCCTCTCATTGCACCTGGAGGCTGCCTGAATATTTGTAGATTTTTGGAGAGGTATAGATATGGTTTTCACCAAATTTGGCAAATCTGGTCCAAACTTGCAGTGAGTGAATTTTGAAATATTTGAACAGGAGAAGAGTGGATCAAGATGGTTCTGGGTTGTGGGTACAAAGGACTATCCAGGGGTGTTGAGTGGAGGTAAAAAGTCATAAGCATTGGGGTACTTGCTTTGCAATCCACCTAGGCTCAAAAGAAAAGACAGAATTATTTTGGGAGGAGAAATAGTTGGAATAAAGTCCAAAAATGGATTTTATTAGTTTGGACAGAATGTTTGGGTTGAACTATAGTGGGAGGAGAGGTTTTGGGAAAATTTCACCATAGGAGGCATGGTAAAATTTTGAAGGGATCAAAACCAAATAAAAGCTCAAAACTAAAAGGGTTTTCATTTTAAAAGAGACCAAATCCAAAAGAAGGATTTTGAGAGGGCAAACTTAGAAGATGGTTTTTAGGAAGGGTTTAAATGACCTCCTTTCAAACCAGGCAAGGCTCTTTTGAAAAACAAAACACCAAAAAATTTGGAGTGTCACATTACCTACCCCCTTAGGAAAAATCTCGTCCCCGAGATTTCAGCTGATCCTTAAACAGGTGTGGGTGCTCTGTCCGAAGAAATCTTCGCTCTCCCAAGTTTCTTCATTCTCGGTGTGATTACCCCATTGAACTCTGAAAAACTTAATGGTTTCTATCGGGTCCTCCTCTCAGACTCTCCTAATATTTTTATTGGGTGCTCCCGGTAAGTGAGGTCCGGTTGCATGTCAATATACTCATGTGAAACTTGCTTCTCTGGGTTGCTCATGTATTTTCTCAACTGCGAGATGTGAAACACGTTGTGGATACCGGATAAGTCTCCGGGTAGGTCCAGTTGGTAGGCTACCTTGCCTCGTCGGGCCACTATATGAAATGGTCCGATGAATCTTGGTGCTAGTTTCCCTTTAATCTTGAACCGTTGCAGACCCTTCATAGGAGAAACTCTCAGGTATACCAATTCTCTGGGTTCAAAACTGATCTCCCGATGCTTACGGTCGTAATAACTCTTTTGCCGACTTTGAGCTGTTTTGAGCCGTCCTCTAATTGTCTTAACTTTCTCCTCGGCCTCCTTGAGCATATATGGGACAAAGATATGGCTGTCTCCGGTCTCTGACCAATTTAGCAGGGTACGACATCTTCTCCCATATAGAGCTTCAAAGGGTGCCATTTTCAAGCTGGCTTGATAGCTGTTGTTGTATGCGAACTCTGCATATGGCAAACTTTCTTCCCAACTATTCCCGTAGGTGAGGACACAGGCTCTTAGCATGTCTTCTAGGATTTGGTTTATGCGTTTTGTCTGCCCATCAGTCTGGGAATGGTATGCTGTAATGAAGGCTAGTTGGGTTCCCAGTGCCTGTTGTAGGTGATCCCAGAATGCAGAGACGAACTGCGTGCCTCTATCGGAGATGATAGTCTTAGGGACTCCATGTAAGCAGACGATACGGGCAAGATAAAGTCTGGCTAGTCTCTGAGTGGTGTAAGTTGTTTTTACCGGAATAAAGTGTGCCACCTTGGTTAATCTGTCGGTTATGACCCAAATGGCATCGTTTCCGTGTCGGGACCGTGGCAGTCCAACGATGAAGTCCATTCCAATCTCGTCCCATTTCCACTCGGGTATCTTATTTGGTTGCAACAGTCCGGCTGGTTTCTGGTGCTCGGCCTTGATACGTTGACAAGAGTCACAGCAGGCGATGAACGCGGCTATATCTCTCTTCATACCGTGCCACCAGAAATTTTCCTGAAGGTCTTTGTACATTTTTGTCCCTCCAGGATGGATTGAATACGGAGATGTGTGACTTTCAGTCAATATCTATTGTTTGAGGTCCTTGACATTTGGTACGCATAGCCTTTCTCCATACCACAATATTCCTTGCTCATCCATGTTGAATTCTGAGGCTCTTCCCAAACTCACTTTTCTTTTTATGCCCTCAATGCTGGGGTGTCCGTGCTGGGCTTCCTTGACACTTTCCATCAGGGTAGGCTATATTTCGATATTTGATACACTGCCTTCGGTGACCATTATGAGATTGAGTCAGGCAAATTCCTGTTGAAACTCTGGCCTCAATTTTGGCATACTGTCGTCTTCCGTGCTGGGATTGCGACTAAGTGCATCTGCCACAACATTTTCTTTTCCAGGATGATAGTGGATTCCAACATCATAATCCTTCACCAATTCTAACCAGCGTCGTTGCCGTAAATTTAACTCTGGCTGTGTGAAAATATACTTAAGACTCTTATGGTCTGTGTATATCTCACAACGATTCCCAAGCAGAAAGTGTCTCCATTCCTTGAGTGCATGGATGACTGCTGCTAATCCCAGGTCATGGGTGGGATAATTCTCCTCATGCTTGCGTAGTTGTCTAGAGACATACGCAACTACCTTGCCTTCTTGCATCAATACGCATCCGAGGCCTTTCCGGGATGCGTCACAATATACCTAAAAAATTTTGTGTATATCTGGCACAATTAGCACTGGTGCCGTTGTTAATTTGCTTTTTAGCTCTTGGAAGCTTTTCTCACATGCTTCTGTCCATTCAAATTTCTTGCCTTTCTTGAGCAATTGTGTCATGGGCTTTGCTATAGTGGAGAATCCTTCAATAAATCTCCGATTATATCCTGCCATTCCCAAGAAACTTCGTACGTCCGTTACGTTAGCTGGTGGTTTCCAGCCAAGTACGGCCTTGACCTTTTCCGGGTCTACTGCAATACCTTCTTGGGTTAGCACGTGGCCCAGAAAACCCACCTGTTTTAGCAAAAATTCACATTTGCTGAATTTGGCGTATAGTTGATCTTTCCTGAGCTCTCCGAGTACAATCCTGAGATGTTCGGCGTGCTCTTCTGGTGTTTTGGAATATATCAGAATATCCTCGATGAATACCACAACAAACTTGTCCATATACTTCATAAATACCTTGTTCATGAGGTGAACGAAATATGCGGGGGCGTTGGTTAGCCCGAATGGCATCACTGTGAACTCATACAGCCCATATCTGGAGGTGCAGGCGGTCTTGGGAATATCTTCTGTTCGTACTGTTAATTGGTGGTACCGTGATCTCAAGTCAATTTTTGAGAAGACTTTGGCCTGTGCGAGTTGATCGAATAAATCATTTATTCGGGGCACTGGGTATTTGTTCTTGATTGTGACCATGTTGAGAGCTCGATAATCAATACACAACCTCATTGTTCCATCCTTCTTCTTGGCAAATAAAATTGGTGAACCCCAAGGTGAGGAGCTGGCTCGTATGTATCCTTTCTCCAACAATTCTTTTATTTGCTTCTTCAACTCTACCAATTCGGATGGTGCCATTCTGTAAGGTTTCTTATAAATAGGAGTGGTTCCGGGTGCAAGCTCAATGCTAAATTCTATTTCTCGGTCTGGTGGCATGCCCGATAGTTCTTCTGGAAATACGTCTGGAAATTCACATATTACGGGAACCTTGTTCAGTTCAGAAACGTCCACCTTGTTTAATCTAGGTTGTCGAGGTATTTGTCTCTCTCTGGCTGAAACTTTTATTTTCTTCCCATGATGGTGTGTGAGAATCACGGTACGGTTGAAGCAGTCAATAAAACCTTTGTTGGTGGTTAACCAATCCATTCCTAGGATGACATCCAGTCCTTTGCTTTCCAGTACAATAAGGTTGGCGTAAAACTTCAATCCTTCAAATTCAATAATCACACCTTGACAGTAACTCTGGGTCACTTGCTTAATTCCAGGGGACTTGACGATCATTGATTTTTCCAAGGGAAGCATCGAAAAATTATTTTGCAAAGCAAAACTTTTCAAAACGAATGAGTGAGAAGCTCCAGAATCAAACAAAACCATGGCAGGAATTGTGTTGACGGGGAACGTACCGAGTACGATATCTGAGGGGTTCCGTGCTTCCTCTCGGGTCACGTGGTTCAAGTGACCTTTCCGGTGGTTGTTGTTGGGGTTGAAATTGCTTCGCTTTGGTGCTGAATTATTGCCACCATTATTGAGCTTGGGGGTTGAGCTCCTTGGCTTGGGGCACTGCTTGGCATAGTGCCCTTCTTCTCCACAAGCATAACAGGTAACGCCTGGGCGATAGGTGAACTCTTTGTCTCTTGCATGGAAATTCTTGATTGGACGTGAATTATTCGTCGGGGTTTTGTGTGAATCCCCCTTCTGAAATTCCTTCTTGCTTTTGTGATTGCGAGAAAAAGTAGTCTGGTCCCTTTTCCGTATGCGTTAATCTTCCAGGCTACGTCGCTCATTTTCCAGGGTAATGTCCTTATCCACCAGTGTTTTAAAGTCTGGAAAGGTATGCACAACTAGCTGGCACTTAAGGGCGGGTGCCAGGCCTTCCAAGAATTTTTTCCATCTTCTTGCTCTCGGTCATGCGTTCTTCATTGGCGTAGCGAGACAGCAGTGTGAATTGGCTGTTGTATTCTGACACTGTCATGGCTCTTTGCTTGAGTTCATCAAATTCTTTCTTCTTGATTTTCATGACACTCTTTGGAATATGTGCCCCACGAAAACCTTCTTTGAAATTTTCCCAGGTGATTTCATTTTCGTTGGGGTGCATGTGCAGGAAGTTTTCCCACCACGATGCAGCTGCACCTGTGAGATAATGTGGTGCATATAGTACCTTTTCATGGTCCAAACACTGTGCGATAATTAATTTTCTCTCCATGTCTCGAAGCCAGTCCTCGGCCTCCAGAGGATTGTCAGTATGAGAAAATGTTGGAGGACGCGTCTTTTGTAACTCAGATAATTTGGATTGCGGTTGATACTGACCACGATTACTTCCCATATTGATGAATTGGATCATCATTTCCTGGTGTTGCTGTTGACTCTGTTCGTACAAACGACAAACTTGTGTGAAAGCTGTTTCACTGCCCTGTTGACTTGTCTGTCCCTGAGTGAAATTTTGGTTCTGCGGCGTGCCATAATTCTCTTCTAGCTGAGTTGGCATGGAGCGCGTCCAAGGACGAGACATTTTTCACTCTGGGGATATATTGTGAGAAATCGTAAGATAAGAAAGAGAGGCGTAAAAGTCAACAAAATCACACACAAAGAACATTTTTAAACTCCATGATATTTTTGAAAACACACGATTTTGCGCGGAGAAGGACTAGCGCATATCTTACACGCGGGTATAATTATACATTACATCACTCAGGATATGCGTACATAATCCTGACATGTTATTTAAACTAGTGCACTCCTCCAGATTCTACATGATGCGCAAACAGGCTACTTCTCACAACCTATGTACATATAAACATATTACACAAGCCGATACATCGCATGGCGTCTACGCGTACTCAGTCGGAGATGGTGAGGATCTCCCTTGGCCTGCCGAGGGTGAGATGCAGAGACGCTGGGGAATCAACCTCCTCCTCGCTAATAGGTTCCAGACGAGAAACATTGTGCTGAGTTGATGGAGCAGGTGCCGTAGGTGGAATAACACGAATACGAGTGGGTGGAATAGGTGGAGTAGCACGTATGGGAGTGGGTGCAACAAGTGGTGCAGAGCAGACGGGAGTGGGTGCAATAGCCTGGTTAAATTCCTCTGTGGTAGGCAGACGACGAGCAGTGGTGAGTATGGAAGGTGAGTGAGAGGCTGCGGATGACACGAAAGTCAATGGTGGAGCGGTGTGTAGGAGTTCCCTCCTGTTAGCAGCACAGCCATGAACTGAGTCCATGCGTGCAGCTACGAGGTCATCCACCATGCAGTCGAATGCTGCCTCCAGGGCTCGGAGGTACTCGACAAGCATCTCAAAGGCTTCGTCTCTCTCTCCTCTGGGGAAAGAGAAAGAGTAGTGACAGGTGTAAGGCACATGGCATGGAAGGTAGCGGCAGCGACGGGTCTTCATTGCAGGAAGAACATCCTGAAGACGGGCTATAGTCTCGCGGGCAGCCATCTGCATAGCATGTCTTTCTGTAGGCATGGCTCTCCCCATGAACCGGAGACGGCGTACTACAGCATGGCCTCCCCTGAATTGCACCGCGGCCTGGTGCATAGTCAGATTGCCGTTGATCTTGTGTGGATAAAGCGTGAAGACTGGGCGCACGGATGGCCCCATTGCAACCTGAACGATGAAGGAGAGGAGTTTGATGAACCCCTCAGGCACGTTGGCGAACATTTGGGACTCACAGTCGTTGCCGACCATCTACAAAAGTAGGCAAAAATTCTGAGTGATCAGATCATAAATTTTATGCTGACTGTCAGAAAAATGACTACATTTGTAAAAATATGAATAACTCTATCATTCTAATAACCAATTAGCGATCGCACATAGTGGCTTCCTACAGTCAGCCTGGCTCTGGTTACCAAGTCTGTCACGACCGGCTTTTCAATAAAATGATTATTGATAAAACCGATCTTTTAATCCCAGTATAGGAAAAGTCATCCTTTCTGGTAGACAACGCTTGATAAACAAAGAACCAGTAGCATCAAATATATTACAGGGTTGAGCTGAGGATGCTCAACAATTTATTACAAGCTCACCAATATCTTACATAAGGGCGGTTATGACACAGGGGTGTGGTGGTATGCTACTAGCTCGAAGAAACATGGTGGCGGATAACTTGACTTCTACTGGCAGCACATCGAGCATCGAGGTGAGGCTCGATGAATTTAGTTCTAGTTGCAGAAGCGGATAATACAATGACCAAGACGGGATCGCACGGGACTGACTGGGACTCCTCTAGGCGTCGGACTCGCTATCAAACTCTTCATCCATGAGATCGCCTTCATCAACATCTGGCCAAATCAACAAGCCAGGTGAGTACTCCGAAAGTACTCGCAAGACAGTTTGGACAAAAGATATAATCAATGAATGCATGAATGCGTCATGATCCAGGATGATGCTCATAAAATAACGATAATATTGCAGGACGTGAAGAATAAAATAAATAACTGAAAACCGATCGGGTTTCTGAAGCGACGCCTCGAAAGGTAAATAAATAAAATGCATGCCGCAGTCGGGCGTCTAAGCGACACCACATAAAGGGCTTAAAAGAAATGCCACAGTCGGACATCTGAGCGACATCATAGACAGGGCTGAAAAGAAATTCCACAGTCGGTCGTCTGAGCGACATCACAGACAGGGCTTTAAAAGAAATGCCACCGTCGGACGTCTGAGCGATATCACAGACAGGGCTTTAAAAGAAATGCCACCGTCGGACGTCTGAGCGACATCACAAACAGGGCTTAAAAGAAATGCCACCGTCG
>NC_057798.1:552414511-552416367 GCF_018294505.1 Triticum aestivum | reverse complement strand
GAAATGCCACAGTCGGATGTCTGAGCGACATCACAGACAGGGCTCAAAAGAAATGCCACAGTCAGACGTCTGAGCGACATCACAGACAGGGCTTAAAAGAAATGCCACCGTCGGACGTCTGAGCGACATCACAGACAGGGCTTAAAAGAAATGCCACAGTCGTACGTCTGAGCGACATCACAGACAGGGCTTACAATAATTGTAAATAACAAGATTAGTCCATCCACAAGAATAATCTTTTAACCGGGTTTATCACACATAAATCCCACTGGGTTTTTGTCACTGAGGTTGGTACCTGACAAGATCAGATGAATATAGTACTTGAACAAAGCACAAGATAATTGAAGGATTTGAGACTCTGCAGAGTTTGGAGGAACTGACCACAGTCAACGGATTTCCGTAGTCACGAAGGACTAGTTCCGTTTACGGTATTTCAGTAGAAACACATTTAACTAGTACACACCCATTTCACCTCACGATGCCAGGAATCACCCTGGACAACGTCCAAGAAAAACTTTGAGATGGGGAGGCCACAACCTCGAATAGCATGGGATCAAATTTCTATACGCGCGCTCTAAGGGGTGCCCCCCTCTCGGTCCCAACCGGAAACACCCATGCCCCCTGACTGGATGACGGGCTTTAATCCAGGGCCATGGAACCCTCATCCCGGCCTCTCCACTTGGTGTGTACCAGAAAACGGTTGCAACTTACTATGCCATATCCCTTGCGGAAAACAAGTGGCAGCACAGGAAGGAAGTGAAAGGAATATGATTTGATCATGTTGACACTGCGGTCAAAGGACTGGCCTAAGCCTGGCATGTCACAACACTGCCATCTTATCCATCCTCACGCCAACACATGGCCATGCAAATATGTATCCAACAACATAACGCTTTCCGAAACTTACTTTCCGATTATATATATGAAATATAACATTCAATAGTTGTTCATAAACATGCCATGCTCATACAAAAATGCAAACACACAACAACACTCATCATATCAAGAGTTCAAACATGCTTGCCTGGTTCGGAGTAGTCGGAGCCTAACTGTGCGAGGTTCGTAGCTCCGTCACCTCCTTCGGTGTCTACGGTATAAGAAAAGATACGCACGCAACGTAAATGCCGTGAGTGTACAGAAAAGTGTTCCAAACATTTTTCAAATAAATATGATAAAAAACTAGACAAAATTTTGAAGAGGACAGAAAAAGAATCATTCAAAAATTCCTCTCTGTTAAAACTTTATAAGTATTTTAACCCAAGGACTCATCTGTAATGAAATAGAAAACTTCCAGGGGGTTCTGCAGAAAAGTACAAATAACGTTTCGTTTTAAAAAAACGGCTGAGAGACTGACAGGAGGGCTCCACCCGTTAGCTTTGAATTTTCGAACGAGGGAAAACAGAGCGCGATCCACGGTGAGGTAAGGTGATCGGGGTGTACCTCTGTGTTCAGGGTGCCATTCCGCGTCTGTGGGAGGTGGTGGTGGTCGCCGGCGAGTACCACGTCGGCGATGACGCTTGCTCCGGCGGACGGCGGTTCGGGTGGTCGTGGATCTCGCCGGAGAGAGCTGCGAGGCCAAAATTGAGTTGGGGTTATCTTACTAGAGGTGGTACGAGGCTACGGTCGAAACTAGGGCGGCGGAGGGGTTCTCATCGGAGAGAACGAAGCCGGAGCCTGAGGCGGACGGAGGTGGCCGGAGTCGAGGAGGAAAGGCCCCTCGAGGCTCGTTCAGTGGCCGGGCGGGGTCTGGTGTGGTGGTGGAGTCGTGCGGAGGCGAGTGCAAGCTCGGGGTGCTATATATAGCCGCCCCGAGGCGGTTACCGAGAACGGGGTTCTCCAGCGAGGTGATTACAGTG
>NC_057798.1:552101017-552104017 GCF_018294505.1 Triticum aestivum | reverse complement strand
ATTGTGTGTGTGTGCAAGTCAAAGATATAGGGCGATTGGCCTACCGGAACGTTAGAGGGCACATGTCAAGTTTGTGTGTGGCAGGGAGACATGACTAGAGCGCTCGATGTATCGGTATGTGTGTGGGGGGGGGAGGGGGTGGGGGGAGGGGTAGGCAGAGGCCTAACTATAGAGGTAGAACGACTCGTATATTTGTTGAGAAGGAGAGACCCAGCTATGTCTTGAGGGAGATCGGTCGACATCCATACATAACTGAAGGACGGGAAATATGATGGGACAGAGAGAGAGAGAGAGAGGAGAGAGAGAGAGGGAGGGAGAGGGGTAGAGTGCTGGATGGGTGATGGAGTTGCTTCTCGAAGATGGTGGGAGAAGCCTACTAGACAAACTGAGGGTGGAACTGCAATGTTATCAATAAGAGCAGGATGTGTTTCTGTGTGTGCATGTGCATGATAGATCTGTCGGGACGCATCCATGGATGATGAAGGGGAACCATGTGTTTGGTAAGCAAATCTAACTAGATTGGTAGATCAATTGTTGTTTGTCGGAGGAAGGGAGAGACACAACTAATGAGGTAGATCGATCGACGCATGGGTAAAAACGAGTTATAAGGACCTATCTAGCTATATGTATAGCGAGAGATCGGTCGGTGTACGTCCATTTGTTAGAGGCAAATAAGGCCCAGCGAGACGGATAGACAGAGAGAATGGAGCTAGGAGATGGTGCGAGAGGCCCGGCTACTAGCTAGATAGGGGGAGGAGTGCGCGGTTGTGAGATCGATGAAAAGAGGGGCGAGAGTTTACACGTGTGTGTGACCGTATGAGAGACACGAGGCAAGGACACATAAAGGAGGAGATTGAATGTGTGTGTGTATGTTGTAGGCAGGCATTGCTGGAGAGGTTTATCGATTGGTGTGTGTCAGAAAGGAGTTGTGGAAACTCTGGGAGAACGACCTAAAGAAAAAAATGAATGTTCCCGGTGGATAAAATGCCGAGGGAGGGGGAGGGTGAGGAGGGCATGTGCATGCACGAGAGAAAGTTAGTGGTAGCTACAAAGGTTAGAGGCTTGTTTGGGTGTAAGAGACTAACAAAGATCATAATTTGATATGAAGGCGAATTCATATATTTGAATAGGAGATCATAGTGTTTTAAACATATGCATGCATGAATATAGCGGTGATACACGTGCTATGCACATGTTATACCATAATGTGATAATGCATGGCGTTTGCAACTCACAGCTAAATGCCGAACAATCTAAACCATACTATACATCAAACAATCTCACATTTTATTTGAATTTGTGATAATGTGTGGCGTTTGCAGCTTACAACTAAATATCGGACAATCTAAACAATACTATATATCGAACATTCTCACATTTTATTTGAATTTGTATTAATGTGTGGTGTTTGCAACTCACATCTAAATACTTGTAGGCGTAGGGGGCGGGGCACATAATGTGATAAACACATTATACATATGAGACATGGTTTAGATTATGAAGATCTAGCTAGAGGTAGAAATGTAGTGTGATTTGAAATCAAAATAAAGTGGATTCAAAAAATCGACTTCGAGTTCATATAGTACACATAGTTCATATGTAACTCGAGACTAATCATGTGGTGTGCTGTGAAGATAATACACAATCGATGGTTTAACTTGACAATAATGATGATTGTAGATCTTATTAAAACAGAGAAACGAATTCAAATGCTTTGACTTCACAACAATCATTACTGTAGATCTTATTCAAATAGAGAAACGAATTCAAATTTAGTTCATATTGAAGCGGTAGTATATACATTTGGAATGCACTAAAAACGTTCATTTGAGTAGTAGGTTGCATGCATTATACATGTAGTGAAATATTTTAATTGAACATAACATGAATTCAAAGTTTTGAGTGACATTTGTAGTGCACATTGATTTGGTACAGTACACGTTAGGCTTGTCCGGAAATTTCAACCCGCATCTTGTTATCCCGAAATATTTAAGATGTATCCTTGTCTCGTCGTGCTCCGACAACTCCCTCCATCTCAACCCGCGCCTTGCTATTCCGAAATTACAACGCGCGCGAAAACTCCCACCTCCTGTGAAATCCCGACACGTGAAATGCCCGTGGTACCCCTGAACCAAAAGAAGCGGCTCAAGTCGGTGGGGGTACTTTCGTAACTTACCCCACATTTTGGACAAGCGCGTCCATAAGCCATGGTTCCCCACTGCCATCCCATCCACCCACCCATTCATACACCGAGGCCGCAAAAACCCGCGACGAAGCCCCACACCCTGCTCTATCCGCCACCCACCCGGAGCCTCTTCCCCGACGACGTCGTCCACAGCAACACCTCGACGTCCCTCATCCACCGTACCGGATGAGGATCCGTCGTCGATCTCGTGGTCCCGCCAGTTCAGCCACCCCATCCTCCACCTCCAAGGGGCTGCCCCGATGTTCCCCTCGTCTTTCGCGCCACCTCCATTCCCACACCACCGTCTTCACCTGCACCACCGGAAGAGCATCATCATCGTCGTTTCCTCGGATGAAGCTGCGGCCTAATCGGTGCCACCAAAGAGGTTGTACACTAATCGCCGCATTTACTTCTTGATTCGATCTAACGGTGCTGCCGGCGCTCGGTCCCAAGCCGACACGGCGTGGCTCCATGCACGACGGCGTCGCCGGCCACTTCCTCCATGGCGTCGCTCCCTCGATGGCGACGTCCACATCAGTAGGAGCTGCTGCTGCTTTAGCTCTTGCTCGCGCTGCTGCTCTACTCTTGCTCTCGGTCCCCTGCCTGGTCTGCTCTTGCTATTGCTATTGCTCTTGCTCACGCTGCTGCTCTCGCTCTTGCTCTTGCTTGCAATGCTGTTTCGATTTAGCTACACTTCAATCAAATGAATCGACTTTTGGGTTAGTCGATTTTCAGGGGGGGGCTCGCCGGGGTGAAGGAAGAACAAGCCGCAGCGGGGAGGGGGGCTCGCCGGAGAGGTACCCCACTATCTATCT
>NC_057798.1:552095514-552100860 GCF_018294505.1 Triticum aestivum | reverse complement strand
GGGGGGGGGCCTAGAGGGATGGCCGGGGCGGCGGCGGACCGGTGGTGGGGAGTGTTTTCGGGGCGGCGCACCGCCGGCCGCCGGCGGCGGGGGGCTGCTGTTTGGCCGGTGGTTGCTGGTGGCTCAGGGGGGTGGAGGTTGAAGATGAACCGCATGCCCTTGATTTTGTATCCAACAGCTGCAAAATCGACTGACCAGAGATGAAAAAGTCAGTCAACCAATGTGTAGCCTCACCTTGCTAGTGCGTTCAGTTTCAACAGCAAAATTCAGTTTCGACAGCAAAATTGAGTTTCGACAGTTAAGTTCAGTTTCGATAGTTAAATTCAGTTTCGGCAGTTAAGTTCAGAGATGAGCGGCTGATGTATTTTACATCTAGCAGTTTGTGGTTATGTATTTTACGTCATGTATTGGAGATGCTATTAGAATTCCACTGAGGTTAACGTTGTTCATTGTCTCTCTTGTCCTGCTTCAGCCTTGTCGTCGTACAACTCACCGGAGCTACTCCAACAACGAAACCCTCCATCACAGCGGAGCAGTACGTCGGGCTCCATCTCCAGACGCCTAAGATCTTCTTCGTCTCCTCCGACAGCAAAGTCAACCGAAGCATCCTCACCGGACAACCCGATCATGCTAAGATCGACATGGCTTCGCCAAAGAGGTTGTACACTTGTTGCATCTTTTCACGCCCAATATGCGACCATATCCAAGAGGAACTCGAAGGTCCCACCAAGGATAGACCCGCATATTGAAACGCTTTTGCAAGGTGGATATCATTACATCAACATTACATAATAGATGGGGATACATACAAAAGGCATACAATGCCACACGAATACAACATCATCATACATAAGATCCACATCCGACTACGGATGAAACACAAACAGAAACTCAAACGACATCCACCCTGCTAGCCGAGGCTGCCGACCTGGAACCTATCCCCTGATCAAAGAAGAAGCAGAAGGAGAACTCCAAAACAAGCAAACATCGCTCTCACGTCAAGACCATCGCATAACCTGTACCTACAACTGTTGTTGTAGTAATCTGTGAGCCACGAGGACTCAGCAATCCCATGACCATGGGTATCAAGACTAGCAAAGCTTAATGGGAAAGGAAGGGGTAAAGTGGTGAGGTTGCAGCAGCGACTAAGCATATATGGTGGCTAACATACGCAAATAAGAGCGAGAAGAGAGCAAATGGAACGGTCGTGAAGCTAGCAATGATCAAGAAGTGATCCTGAACTCCTACTTACGTCAAACATAACCCAAAACCGTGTTCACTTCCCGGACTCCGCCGAAAAGAGACCATCACGGCTACACACGCGGTTGATGCGTTTTAGTTCGGATCTGGTGTCAATTTATCTACAACCGGACATTAACAAATTCCCATCTGCCACATAACTGCGGGCACGGCTCTCGAAAGTTTATACCCTGCAGGGGTGTCCCAACTTAGCCCATGATAAGCTCTCGCGATCAACGAAGGATATACCTTCTCCCAGGAAGACCCGATCAGTCTTAGAATCCCGATTTACAAGACATTTTGACAATGGTAAAACAAGACCAGCAAGACCGCCCGATGCGCCGACAATCCCGATAGGAGCTGCACATATCTCGTTCTCAGGGCAACACCGGATGAGCAATTCGTACAACTAAAACCAGACCTCAAGTTTCCCTGAGGGGGCGCTGCAAAGGGCTCTGGTTCGGACCAGCACTTAGAGAAGCACTGGCCTGGGGGGCTAAAATAAAGATGACCCTCGGGCTCCGGAAACCCAAGGGAAAAAGGGCTAGGTGAGGCAAATGGTAAAACCAAGGTTGGGCCTTGCTGGAGGAGTTTTATTTAAAGCGAACTGTCAAGGGGGTCCCATAAATCACCCAACCGCGTAAGGGACGCAAAATCTGGGAACATAATACCGATATGATGGAAACTAGGGCAGCAAGAGTGGAACAAAACACCAGGCATAAGGCCGAGTCTTCCACCCTTTACCAAGTATATAGATGCATTAATAATATAAGAGATATTGTGATATCTCAACATAATCCTGTAACGCCCTCGATGCGGCTATAGCTCCCACGTGTCGAGGCACGACTTAGAGGCATAACCGCATTGAAAGCAATGTCGCAAGTCGGGCAATCATTACAACATCCCATGTAATATATAATAAAAGGGGGAGATAACATAGTTGGCTTACACTCGCCACGTCACATCAGAGTACATAAATAACATCCATCAAACAAACACTCATGGCCCTACTACGGCGCCAAAATAGAAAAGAACCCCACATGCGACAAGGTCCTGAATCGATAACCCCAACTAGGCACCACTACTGATCATCTGGAAAGGACACGTAGTATCGCTGAGAGTCCTCGTCGAACTCCCACTTGAGCTCATAATCGTCAACTGGAGCGGAATCCCCTGGACCTGCATCTGGAGTTGTAGTATCTGTGAGCCACAGGGACTCAGCAATCTCACACCCACGCGATCAAGACTATTTAAGCTCATAGGAATGGATAAGGCAAATATATGTGGAGCTGCAGCAGCGACTAGCATATGTGGTGGCTAACTTATACGCAAAAGAGAGCGAGAAGAGAAGGCGAAGCATGAGCGAGAAGCTAAAGGAACATCCTGCGCAAGCATAACTCCAACACCGTGTCCACTTCCCGGACTCCGCCGAGAAGGGGCCATCACGGTAACACACACGGTTGATTCATTTTAATTAAGTATAGTTCAAGTCATCTACAACCGGACGTTAACAAATTCCCATCCGCCCATAACCGCGGGCACGGCTTTCGAAAGATCAATCCCTGCAGGGGGGTCCCAACTTAGCCCATAACAAGCTCTCACGGTCAACGAAGGAATAGACCTCCACCCAAGACACACCGATCAGACTCGGTATCTCGGTACAACAAGATGATTCGACAGGTTAAAACAAGTCCAGCAACACCGCCCGAATGTGCCGACAAATCCCGATAGGAGCTGCACATATCTCTTTCTCAGGGCACGCTCGGATAGGTCAAGCTACGAGTAAAACCAAACCTCAAGTTTCCCCGAGGTGGCCCCGCAGGTTGCCTGGTTCGGACCAACACTCAGAGGAGCACTGGCCCGGGGGGGGGGGGTTAAAATAAGATGACCCTCGGGCTCCGGAAACCCAAGGGAAAAAGAGGCTAGGTGGCAAATGGTAAAACCAATGTTGGGCATTGCTGGAAAAGCTTTAATCAAGGCGAACTATCAAGGGGTTCCCATTATAGCCCAACCGCGTAAGGGACGCACAATCCGGGAACATAACACCGATATGACGGAAACTAGGGCGGCAAGAGTGGAACAAAACACTAGGCGAGAGGCCGAGCCTTCCACCCTTTACCAAGTATATAGGTGCATTAAGATAACATAGCAATATAATGATATCCCAACAAGAATATAAATGTTCCAACAAGGAACGGCTCCAATCTTCACCTGCAACTGACAACGCTATAAGAAGGGCTGAGCAAAGCGGTAACATAGCCAATCAACGGTTTGCTAGGACAATGGTGGGTTAGAGGTTCAACATGGCAATTGGGAGGCTGACAAGCAAAAGGTAGGCATCGTAGCAGTGGCAAAGCAAAAGAGCGAGCAAACTAGCATAGCAAAGATAGTAGTGATTTCGAGGGTATGATCATCTTGCCTGCACAGTTGTCAGAGTTGACTGGATCCTCACAAGCAAACTCAACGGGCTCCTCGGTAGCGAACTCGTCTCCCGGCTCTACCCAAAGACAAACAAGCAACAAGGATACAATCAACCACGGGCAAGACCAAGCAATATGATGAAATGACGATATGCTATGCGGGATGCGATGCGGGATGCAAAATGCAAGATATGACAGGAAATGCATGAACCTGGCATCAACTTGGAAAACCAAGTGTGCCACTGGATAGAGGGGATGAAATCGCTTGAAAACGATATAAAGACCATTGGAATCGGAGTTACGGTTTGGAAATGGCAAGCGTTTTAAGATATGACACCGGTCTGCGATTTACAGCAAGTAGGCATCTAAATGCAACGAAATGAGCATGCTACAGCCACCAAACATGAAAACAAAATACATGGCATTGAAGTACACAAGATGGTTGACAAAACACTAGCACTGAGCCATAGGCAAATTCATCCATTAAGAGGTTCAAACAAGCATGGCTAAAACGCAAATGCAAAACAGATTTCAGACTTAGTGAAATTAACACTAGTCTGAAATTTCAGGTCACGATGCTCTCTTCGGAGCAGCAAAACAACATGATAGAGAACCTGAAAATGACAAGTAAGAACATGGCATGGAGCTACTCATCAAGCTTAACAAAACACCCAAAGTGACCTGGGGCCAAAAGGGTTCACAAAATACTCTACCGAGCTCACGAACATCGCTCGAACACAATCAGTTTTCAGACTTAGTGAAAACTGAGACATGCTGAAATTTAACTCACGAAGGCATGTAAACGAGCTCGATGCACTCGCTACGGTGCAAGTCATGGCAAGGAAAGCATATAACCAGCAAGAAGGCACAAAGTGCTAGCTACACATGGCAAGAACAAAGGCATAGCATGCATGGAACAAGTTGACGATCTGCCCAGATTAACAACGAAGCAAAAGTTGAGCTCGATTGAGTCAACCTAGAGCACTCCACATATGCAAAAAAATACATGGATGGATAGAGCATAACATAAATATCAAAACTCCCTTACTGATCATCCTCAAAAGAGGCACGGATCACTAGGAAACAAGCTGGACATATGGCATCATGAACTAAAATATCCCAGACTTAGTGAAAATCACTAAGTCCCTGAAATCTGCAATCTCAGGTACCTCTCTTCGCAAGCTTGCACAAGACAACACACACATCCTAAAAATGCATGGGTGACACCTCTGGAAAGAAGACAAAATGCTTCACAATTCATCCCAAAGGGGCACAGGCATATCATGCACGAATTAAACATGACAAAAATGACAAGAGTGCATGATGAACTAACGGATCTGCAATTTAACTCACAAAGCCTCCTTCTAACAGCATTTTGGGTATCAATATGACCTCAAATGCAAATGATGCAATGGAATGAAATGATGCACATGTCGAGACGAAGAATTTGCTATATCATACGCCCAAAACGGAGCTACGGTTGCAAAGTTACGGGACCTCGAACAGAGCAACATGGATCAAAATTTCAGGACTTAGCAAAAAAAAATCGGGGTTAGGGTTTACTGTTCACGCGACCGGATCCAGATCGGGATCGCGGCGCGGAAGCCGAGGCGGCGCCGGCGGCGGAGCTCGAGCTGGGAGGCCGGCGAGGCGGCGGGGAGAGGCCGGGGCGACGCCGGGGGAGGCC
>NC_057798.1:552085658-552095062 GCF_018294505.1 Triticum aestivum | reverse complement strand
GGCGGCGGTGGCGATGTGGTCCTGCCACGTGGCGCGACCCGGCTGGCTGAGGCGGGCGGCGGCGGACGTTGTCCGGCCGGGGCGGACACGTCCGTCAGCGCGGATCTGGCGGGGATGATTTTTTTTAGGGTTTCGGGGAGAGGGAGAGATCCGAAAACGGAGGGGTGTATATATAGGCATAGAGGGAGCTAGGAGAGTCCAAATGAGGTGCGGTTTTCGCCCACACGATCGTGATCGAACGACCGAGACGATGGAGCAGAGTTTGGAGGGTTTTGGGCCAAATTTGAGGGGTGTTGGGCTGCAACACACACGAGGCCTTTTCGGTCCCTCGGTTAACCGTTGGAGCATCAAACGAAGTCCAAATGATACGAAACTTGACAGGCGGTCTACCGGTAGTAACCCAAGGCCGCTTGGCAAGTCTCAGTCCAATCTGGAAATGTTTAATCCCCACACAAGAAAGAAAGCTAGAAATGACCACCGGAGGAGAACGAAGCGCCGGAATGCAAAACGGACAACGGGGAAAATGATCGAATGCATGAGATGAACATGTATGCAAATGCAATGCACGTGATGACATGGTATGAGGTGCATGAAAACGAAAACAACACACGGAGACAAGGACCCGAACCCGAGAAATAAATATAACTTGACACCAGAAACGGCAAGAGTTGGAGTACAAATGGGGAAAGTTACATCTGGGGCGTTACAACACTCCACCACTACGAAAAGATCTCGTCCCGAGATCTAGGACTGAAAGAACTCCGGGTACTCAGAACGGAGGTGATCCTCGCGTTCCCAGGTAGCTTCACGGTCGGAATGGTGAGACCACTTAACTTTGAGGAATTTGATTGACTTGTTGCGAGTCTTGCGTTCAGTCTCTTCAAGAATAGCAACTGGGTGCTCACGATAGGAGAGATCTTCTTGGAGCTCAATGTCCTCGAAGTTGACGGTGCGGTCAGGAGTCTTGAAGCACTTTCGAAGCTGAGAGACGTGGAACACATCATGAACATTTGCAAAGTTTGAAGGAAGCTCGAGTTGATAGGCGAGGTCGCCTCTCTTGCTGACAATCTTGAAAGGTCCCACGTATCTAGGGGCAAGCTTCCCTTTGATACCGAAGCGACGAGTACCTTTCATAGGAGAGACGCGGAGGTAAACATGATCTCCGATCTCAAAAACCAGATCACGGTGCTTACTATCATAGTAGCACTTCTGGCGGGATTGAGCTGCTTTGAGGTTATCACGAATGACTTTGCACATATCTTCTGCTTCTATGATTAAGTCATTACCCAGCAGCTGACGTTCACCGGTTTCAGACCAGTTGAGAGGGGTACGGCACTTCCTGCCATATAGAATTTCAAAGGGGGCCTTGCCCGAACTTGCTTGAAAGCTGTTGTTGTATGAGAATTCAGCATAAGGAAGACAGTCCTCCCACTTCATGCCGAAAGAAATCACACAAGCCCTGAGCATGTCTTCGAGAATCTGGTTGACACGCTCGACTTGACCGCTCGTTTGAGGATGGAAAGCTGTGCTGAAGTGGATGTTGGTGCCCATGGCCTTCTGAAAAGAATCCCAAAACTTGGAGGTAAAGATGCTGCCACGGTCTGAAGATATCACTTGAGGAATACCGTGCAGAGAGACAAAGCGAGAGGTATAGAGTTCCGCCAATTGAGCTGCAGTGATTGACTCTTTGATAGGCAGAAAATGAGCCACTTTGGTGAGCTTGTCGATAACGACGAATATAGCATCATTGCCACGCTTGGACTTTGGAAACCCAGTCACGAAGTCCATTTCAATGTGGTCAAACTTCCATTCTGGAATGCCAAGAGGTTGGAGGAGACCAGCTGGCCTTTGGTGTTCTGCCTTCACTCTTCTGCAGACATCACATTCATTCACGAATTGAGCGATCTCGCGCTTCATTCGAGTCCACCAATAAGCTTGCTTGAGGTCCTGATACATCTTCGTACTACCAGGGTGGATGGAGAGGAGAGAGTTGTGAGCCTCGTTCATGATCACCTTACGAAGTTCACCTTTGGGCACAACAATTCGATCCTCAAAGAAGAGAGCGTCCTTGTCATCAAGTCGGTAGCACTTGTACTTGGACTGACTCTTTGCAATACCAATCTTCACCTTCTTCACCATAGCATCAAGAAATTGGGCTTGGCGAATCTGGTCTTCTAAGGTAGGAGAGACTTGAAGGTTGGCGAGGAAACCTTGAGGAACAACTTGCAGATTAAGTTTGCGGAAAGCTTCACAAAGCTCGGGTTGATAAGGCTTGAGAATCAGACTGTTGCAATATGCTTTTCTGCTCAAAGCGTCAGCAATTACATTAGCCTTGCCTGGAGTATACTCGATACTCGGATTGTACTCTTGAATCATTTCGACCCATCGAGTCTGCCTGAGGTTGAGATTAGGCTGAGTGAAGATGTACTTGAGACTCTTGTGATCAGTGAAAATATCCACTTTCCTTCCCAATAGAAGATGTCTCCAAGTCAACAATGCGTGCACAACTGCCGCCAACTCGAGATCATGAGTGGGGTAGTTCTTCTCATTAGGTTTCAACTGGCGAGAGGTATAAGCAACAACTTTCTTCTCTTGCATCAGTACAGCACCGAGACCTTGGAGAGAGGCATCACAAAAGACCTCGTACGGCTTGGTTTCATCAGGCGGAGTCAGAACTGGAGCAGTGACCAATTTCTCTTTCAAAGAGTTGAAAGCAATATCACACTCCGGAGACCAAACGTACTTGACGTGCTTCTGAAGAAGATTTGAGAGAGGCTTGGCGATCTTAGAAAAGTTTTCAACGAATCTTCTGCAATAGCTTGCGAGACCGAGGAAACTGCGGAGTTGCTTCACGTTCTGAGGAGGTTCCCAATTCACAATTGCGGACACCTTCTCAGGATTCACGGAAATGCCCTTGGCAGAGATGATATGACCAAGATAAAGAACCTCATCGAGCCAAAATTCACACTTGGAGAACTTGGCGTAGAACTAATGTTCCCTGAGCTTGTCAAGAACCAAACGCAAGTGCTTGGCATGATCTTCCTTGTTCTTCGAGAAAACCAGAATGTCGTCGAGATAGACCAAAACGAATTCATTGGTGTAGGGGTTGAAGATGAAGTTCATCATGCGAGAGAACATCGGAGGAGCGTTGGCGAGGCCAAAAGACATGACGGTGTATTCATATGAACCAAAGCTTGTCCTGAACGCCGTCTTGGGAATATCTTGCTCACGAATACGAATCTGATGATAACCCATACGGAGATCAAGCTTGGAGAATACTTGAGCACCCTTGAGTTGTTCGAACAGCTCATTGATGTTGGGAAGTGGGTATTTGTTCTTGATGGTCTTCTTGTTTACTGGACGGTAATCAACACAAAGTCGACTCGATCCATCCTTCTTCTTCACAAAAAGAACACCACAACCCCACGGAGAAGTACTAGGCCGAATGAGACCCAATCTTTCTTGCTCATCGAGTTGTTTCTTCAACTCCTTCAACTCTTCGGGGCCGAGCTTGTAGGGACGTTTGCACACAGGTCCCGTACCGGGCTCAAGTTCGATAACAAATTCAACCGGCCGGTTTGGAGGCATCCCTAGAAGTTCTTCTGGAAAGACGTCTTGATATTCGCAAACGACAGGAATCTGCGAAATAGCATCCAATTCACCCTTCTCATTGAGAGAAAACAATCGGATGGTATTATCCCGAGCAGCAAAGACAATTACATCCTCAGACGAATGAGTCAATTGAATCTGCCTGGCTGCACAATCAAGCTGAGCTTTATGCTTAGAGAGCCAGTCCATCCCGAGAATAAGGTCGATATCGGAGTTACCAAGAACCATAGGAGAAGCAAGAAACTTGAAATCGCCCATCGTGATAGCGACATCTGGCACCTCCAGACTTGCGCTCAAACGTTTGCCAGGAGAAATGATATCCATATGTTTACCCAAATGAGAAGAAACGAACTCATGCTTGGTAAAAAAATGGCTTTGACATGAAACAATGCGATGCACCCGTGTCAAAAAGAACTTTTGCAGGAATATCATTAATAGGAAGGTTACCCATAATGACATCTGAAGAATCCTCAGCCTGAGCTGCATTCAGCATATTGACCTTGGCGTGCTTGGGATTATGCTTGACCACAGCTGTACTTGCCGATCTGACAGGAGGAGGAGGAGGAAGACGCCTCTGGTTGGTACACTTGTTGGCATAGTGACCCTTCTGTTGGCACTTGTTGCACGTGACCTCTGAAAGTGGACGGTGATACGGAGCACTCGATCTTGGAGCTTGAGATGAAGACTTGTTCTGAAAGCCTGGGTTGGGTGGGTGGGAGAAACCACTGCCAGCTTTGCTCTTCTGCTGATACGGCTGACGGAACGGAGGAGGAGGAAGCCAGAACTTCTGCTGCTTGACCACTTGAGTAGAGGAAGAAGGAGTAACATCTCTGGCACGCTTCCTAGAAGCATCACATCTCATCTGAGCAGCCTCTTGCTTCAGTGCCATGTTGTAGAACTCATCGTATCTCAACGGCTCAAAGAGAACAAGAGCGAGCTGAATTACCTCACGAAGACCACCCCTGAACTGATAGATCATGCTCTTCTCATCAGGAACATTCTGCTTGGCAAAACGGGCGAGCTTCTGGAACAACTTGTTGTAGTCATAGACAGACAAAGAGCCTTGTTTCAGATTGCGGAATTCCTGAAGCTTACTCTCAACCACACTTTGAGGGATGTGATGAGCGCGGAAATCTTGACGGAAATCGTCCCAAGTGATAACACGTCCACCTCTGGAATCCTTGTACTGCTGGAACCACTCTGCAGCCTGATCTTTGAGCTGGAAAGAAGCGAACTTGACGAAATCTTCAGGCCTGACGTTGCTACATTCAAAATGCTTGCCCAGATCCACTAGCCAATCGTCAGCATCGGTAGCCTCAACACAACCGCTGAACGTCTTTGGGCCATTAGCAAGGAACTGGTTCAGTGTAGCAAAGTGGTGCTGATTGTGGCCTTGATTCCCTTGACTGCCTTGATTGCGCTCTTGAAGGATTTGCATGATCAACTGTGTGTTTGCATTAGTAGCGGCCATCACAGCTTGCCATGCTTCCGGAGGAGGCGGAGGCGGAGGCGGATTAGGATTCGGAGTCATGCGCGTTGGAGGAGCCATCCTGAAGAGGTTGACCACCATTAGCACATAGATAGACAACAATATAGAAGCTGAATCCAACGGAATGAAAATTGCAACATATAGTCTTCACATCCGAACAAAATGAACGAATGCATTCCTCTTCAAATGGTCACATATCCATAAATTGAGAAGCCACGAAGAATTAAGGAAGAGAAATAATTCAACAAGGTACGGATCAAGAACGAATAATCGGTAAGAAATCCCAATCTCAAACCAATATCCGTGGAAGAAGAACTAGAGCTACTAGAATTCCCACCTATGAAATTCCCGAACCTTTCCGGTTATGCAATCAGGTGTTGGGGATACAGGGGAAGCACAATATCTCACCCAAACTAGCAAATCCTACATCCAGCTGTATCCATCCTTCAACACATAACCAGGAAAACTTCGGAAACCATCTACCTCAACCTTCGAAAAGCATCCGTTATACAAGTTATGGCGATACTCCCGAACTCCCGCCCCAGTACTGGGTGGCGTCGAGGTTATCTCACCAACGAACAGCATAAAAGAGATTTTCGATGTCGGCGAACATATCTCAAGTATACCAGAATTGCAACGATAAAATTGTGACGACAACACCTCGGAGCTCAACTCCCCGGGACACTGCCACAACCCCTAAAGACAGGAGGCACCAAGAACAATGTTCTCGTCACAAAACCATCGGAACAAAACCAAGATACTCGCGTGATCCTAAATTTTTTTTTTTGTGAAATTTGAGAAGAGAAGAGTCAAAACTCTACGCTAGGATGCCTTACCAGAGCGATGAGGAGACTGGGAAGTAAAAGAATTCCTAAGCTCTCCGATATATAATTCCTAAGGACTCAAAACATTTTTCTAGACACAACTCGGCTGCTAAAAACGATCAAGCAATGGGGCTCCTAAGGTCGGGGAAGGCTCTGATTACCAACTTGTAACGCCCTCGATGCGGCTATAGCTCCCACGTGTCGAGGCACGACTTAGAGGCATAACCGCATTGAAAGCAATGTCGCAAGTCAGGCAATCATTACAACATCCCATGTAATATATAATAAAAGGGGGAGATAACATAGTTGGCTTACACTCGCCACGTCACATCAGAGTACATAAATAACATCCATCAAACAAACACTCATGGCCCGACTACGGCGCCAAAATAGAAAAGAACCCCACATGCGACAAGGTCCTGAATCGATAACCCCAACTAGGCACCACTACTGATCATCTGGAAAGGACACGTAGTATCGCTGAGAGTCCTCGTCGAACTCCCACTTGAGCTCGTAATCGTCAACTGGAGCGGAATCCCCTGGACCTGCATCTGGAGTTGTAGTATCTGTGAGCCACAGGGACTCAGCAATCTCACACCCACGCGATCAAGACTATTTAAGCTCATAGGAATGGATAAGGCAAATATATGTGGAGCTGCAGCAGCGACTAGCATATGTGGTGGCTAACTTATACGCAAAAGAGAGCGAGAAGAGAAGGCGAAGCACGAGCGAGAAGCTAAAGGAACATCCTGCGCAAGCATAACTCCAACACCGTGTCCACTTCCCGGACTCCGCCGAGAAGGGGCCATCACGGTAACACACACGGTTGATTCATTTTAATTAAGTATAGTTCAAGTCATCTACAACCGGACGTTAACAAATTCCCATCCGCCCATAACCGCGGGCACGGCTTTCGAAAGATCAATCCCTGCAGGGGGGTCCCAACTTAGCCCATAACAAGCTCTCACGGTCAACGAAGGAATAGACCTCCACCCAAGACACACCGATCAGACTCGGTATCTCGGTACAACAAGATGATTCGACAGGTTAAAACAAGTCCAGCAACACCGCCCGAATGTGCCGACAAATCCTGATAGGAGCTGCACATATCTCTTTCTCAGGGCACGCTCGGATAGGTCAAGCTACGAGTAAAAACAAACCTCAAGTTTCCCCGAGGTGGCCCCGCAGGCTGCCTGGTTCGGACCAACACTCAGAGGAGCACTGGCCCGGGGGGGGGGTTAAAATAAGATGACCCTCGGGCTCCGGAAACCCAAGGGAAAAAGAGGCTAGGTGGCAAATGGTAAAACCAATGTTGGGCATTGCTGGAAAAGCTTTAATCAAGGCGAACTATCAAGGGGTTCCCATTATAGCCCAACCGCGTAAGGGACGCACAATCCGGGAACATAACACCGATATGACGGAAACTAGGGCGGCAAGAGTGGAACAAAACACTAGGCGAGAGGCCGAGCCTTCCACCCTTTACCAAGTATATAGGTGCATTAAGATAACATAGCAATATAATGATATCCCAACAAGAATATAAATGTTCCAACAAGGAACGGCTCCAATCTTCACCTGCAACTGACAACGCTATAAGAAGGGCTGAGCAAAGCGGTAACATAGCCAATCAACGGTTTGCTAGGACAATGGTGGGTTAGAGGTTCAACATGGCAATTGGGAGGCTGACAAGCAAAAGGTAGGCATCGTAGCAGTGGCAAAGCAAAAGAGCGAGCAAACTAGCATAGCAAAGATAGTAGTGATTTCGAGGGTATGATCATCTTGCCTGCACAGTTGTCAGAGTTGACTGGATCCTCACAAGCAAACTCAACGGGCTCCTCGGTAGCGAACTCGTCTCCCGGCTCTACCCAAAGACAAACAAGCAACAAGGATACAATCAACCACGGGCAAGACCAAGCAATATGATGAAATGACGATATGCTATGCGGGATGCGATGCGGGATGCAAAATGCAAGATATGACAGGAAATGCATGAACCTGGCATCAACTTGGAAAACCAAGTGTGCCACTGGATAGAGGGGATGAAATCGCTTGAAAACGATATAAAGACCATTGGAATCGGAGTTACGGTTTGGAAATGGCAAGCGTTTTAAGATATGACACCGGTCTGCGATTTACAGCAAGTAGGCATCTAAATGCAACGAAATGAGCATGCTACAGCCACCAAACATGAAAACAAAATACATGGCAGTGAAGTACACAAGATGGTTGACAAAACACTAGCACTGAGCCATAGGAAAATTCATCCATTAAGAGGTTCAAACAAGCATGGCTAAAACGCAAATGCAAAACAGATTTCAGACTTAGTGAAATTAACACTAGTCTGAAATTTCTGGTCACGATGCTCTCTTCGGAGCAGCAAAATAACATGATAGAGAACCTGAACATGACAAGTAAGAACATGGCATGGAGCTACTCATCAAGCTTAACAAAAAACCCAAAGTGACCTGGGGCCAAAAGGGTTCACAAAATACTCTACCAAGCTCACGAACATCGCTCGAACACAATCAGTTTTCAGACTTAGTGAAAACTGAGACATGCTGAAATTTAACTCACGAAGGCATGTAAACAAGCTCGATGCACTCGCTACGGTGCAAGTCATGGAAAGGAAAGCATATAACCAGTAAGAAGGCACAAAGTGCTAGCTACACATGGCAAGAACAAAGGCATAGCATGCATGGAACACTAACGGTAGCATCGGCAAAATCGCAAACAAGTTGACGATCTGCCCAGATTAACAACGAAGCAAAAGTTGAGCTCGATTGAGTCAACCTAGAGCACTCCACATATGCAAACAAAGACATGGATGGATAGAGCATAACATATATATCAAAACTCCCTTACTGATCATCCTCAAAAGAGGCACGGATCACTAGGAAACAAGCTGGACATATGGCATCATGAACTAAAATATCCCAGACTTAGTGAAAATCACCAAGTCCCTGAAATCTGCAATCTCAGGTACCTCTCTTCGCAAGCTTGCACAAGACAACACACACATCCTAAAAATGCATGGGTGACACCTCTGGAAAGAAGACAAAATGCTTCACAATTCATCCCAAAGGGGCACAGGCATATCATGCACGAATTAAACATGACAAAAATGACAAGAGTGCATGATGAACTAACGGATCTGCAATTTAACTCACGAAGCCTCCTTCTAACAGCATTTTGGGTATCAATATGACCTCAAATGCAAATGATGCAATGGAATGAAATGATGTACATGTCGAGGCGAAGATTTTGATATATAATACTCCCAAAACGGAGCTGCGGTTGCAAAGTTACGGGACCTCGAACAGAGCAACATGGATCAAAATTTCAGGACTTAGCAAAAAAAAATCGGGGTTAGGGTTTACTGTTCACGCGACCGGATCCAGATCGGGATCGCGACGCGGAAGCCGAGGCGGCGCCGGCGGCGGAGCTCGAGCTCGCCGGAGGAGGGGAGGCCGGCGAGGCGGCGG
>NC_057798.1:552081936-552084986 GCF_018294505.1 Triticum aestivum | reverse complement strand
GGCGGCGGCGGACGTTGTCCGGCCGGGGCGGACACGTCCGTCGGCGCGGATCTGGCGGGGATGATTTTTTTTAGGGTTTCGGGGAGAGGGAGAGATCCGAAAACGGAGGGGTGTATATATAGGCATAGAGGGAGCTAGGAGAGTCCAAATGAGGTGCGGTTTTCGCCCACACGATCGTGATCGAACGACCGAGACGATGGAGCAGAGTTTGGTGGGTTTTGGGCCAAATTTGAGGGGTGTTGGGCTGCAACACACACGAGGCCTTTTCGGTCCCTCGGTTAACCGTTGGAGCATCAAACGAAGTCCAACTGATACGAAACTTGACAGGCGGTCTACCGGTAGTAACCCAAGGCCGCTTGGCAAGTCTCGGTCCAATCCGGAAATGTTTAATCCCCACACAAGAAAGAAAGCTAGAAATGACCACCGGAGGAGAACGAAGCGCCGGAATGCAAAACGGACAACGGGGAAAATGATCGAATGCATGAGATGAACATGTATGCAAATGCAATGCACGTGATGACATGGTATGAGGTGCATGAAAACGAAAACAACACACGGAGACAAGGACCCGAACCCGAGAAATAAATATGACTTGACACCGGAAACGGCAAGAGTTGGAGTACAAATGGGGAAAGTTACATCTGGGGCGTTACAAATCCTGTCCACCATGGAGCAATCTTCAACTTCACCTGCAACTAGCAGTGCTATAAGAGGGGCTGGGCAAAAGCGGTAACATAGCCAAACAATGGTTTGCTAGGAAGGGTGAAAAAGGTTAGGGGCTGACATGGCAATTTGGGAAGGCTTGAAGAACAAGTGATAGGTAACGCAGCATAGCGATAGAATGAAGCAACTAGCATAGCAATGATAGTAGTGAGATCCAGGGTAGCGGCCATCTTGCCTGAAATCCCACAAGGAAGAAGAACGAGTCCATAAAGAAGATGAAGCCACGTAGACGAACCAAGCGTAGACGAACGAATCCGCCCGATCGCAACGAAACAGGAACTATCGAAAGAAGCACACAACATGGTAAACACACCACACATGTACAAGACATGATGCTCAACCAAGCATGATGCAAGACAAGACTACATGAAGCTACTCATGGCAAGAGATGATGCATATAATAGCAACACATCAAAGCAAGTTTAAATGAGGCCGGAAATAACATATAATAAATCCGGTAAGTCCTCATATGCAAATTTCGAAATTGGTCCAGATCTGAATAAACCTTATGTTCAAGTTGTTAAACAGCAAGTTAGGATGCACCAAGATGATCTACACGAGATTCTACTCAAGTTACATATAAAGTTCATTTAGTTCGGAGCTACGACCTAGAAGATATGAGCAAAACAAGTTAAACATGACATTGATGTAAAATGCATACAAACATCAAGCAAACACTCTCAAAACATGGATGCAACATGATAATATGAAACTACATGCAAAATCAAGCAAGTTTCATATAGAGCACTCTCAAAACGGAGCAACGGTTCAACACATACACTCCAAACATGATACAACAACAATCTGTCCAAAACAGCAACTAGGCATCTAGCAAGCATCAAAACAACGTGCTACAGTACCACAATATGAAAACAAAAGGCATGGACATGGTGTACAGGTAAAGCATAACAAAACATGAACACTGAGCTATCTCCAGAAATCACTAGAACATGCTCAAAAGGACATGGCAAGATTGCATATAATAACAATTTCAGACTTTGCAGAAATAACATCAGGTTGCAATTTTAGAGCTATCAAACAACATGTTACAGGAACTTATCATGGCAAAAAAAGACATGCCATGAATCTACTAATTGCAAAGAACAAAAGTCCCTTACTCACCATGAGCCAAAAGGGATCACAAGATATGATGGCACCCATGTAAACATGGCAAAAGATATGACAGATTCAAACATGGCAGGAACAACAATAAGTAGGCATGTTGGTGAGCTTGTACCACTCACCACAAAGCAATAAATGGCATGACAAGGCAACCAGCAGCACGAAGACATATTTATGAAGCTAATCATGACAAGAACAAGTTCATAGGGTGCACGGATCACTAGCAAAGCTCATGGCAAAACTGAAATTAATGTTAACAGGCTGACAGCAACATTATTTAGCAACTTTGGAGCAAGAATACAACAAGCTACAACAGGCTATAAATGCAACCAGGGGTATGGATGGATAGAGCATGACATGGGTAACAAAACATACTTAGAGAACATCTCCAGGTTATGCATATAATGACTTGTAGCAGCAGGTTCACATGGCAACAAAATATAACAGAAACAGCCTAGCAAAACAGCAACAACAAGTACCCTACTTAACAAGCTTGATGCACTCACTACAAGACTCACAAAATACATGGATTGCACCTCTGTAAAGATGACATGATATAGTCCAAAACACATGTAGAGCTCATGCTCAAAGGATGCACACACAAAATGCAACGAAAAAGACAAAACATCAAGTTATAATAGTTTCAGCAGATTAACATCATATAGCACTCTTGCAACGATGATTCGGGCATCACGATGATCTCAAACAAGCATGACACAATAGAGTGAAATGTAGAGCATCTCATGATGAACATTTTGATAGATTACACGCACGAAACGGAGCAGTATGCAACAAGTTATGATGCGATGAACAGGAGACCAGAATGCAAATAATTTTGAGACTTAGGGAAAAAAACGGGGTCAACCTGGATCCAGATCTAGGGTTCTTCATGGGCGAACCGAGGTTCGCCGGAGCTTCACCAGAGAAGAGGAGGACGCCGGACGGAGTTGAGGAAAGGGCCGGGGGTGGCGGATCCGACCGGTCCCGTCCCGGATCCGGCCGGGGGACTGGGCGCGGCGGCGAGCGGGGTGACGCGGGGTGGAGGACGAGGCCCGCGGCGGTGGAGCCATGTCCGTGGTAGAGGAGCTACGCCGACGGCAGTCGGCGTGGAGGCGGGGTTCGGCGGAGGCGGCACGCTGGCGAGGAGGCGCCGACGTGGGACGAGACGGGGCGCGGGCCGCGGCGAGGAGGCCGGGGCCTGGCGG
>NC_057798.1:552077126-552081127 GCF_018294505.1 Triticum aestivum | reverse complement strand
CCGCGATGGGCTCGCGCGGGCTGGCGGTGGGGCGCAGTGGCCGGGGCCACGTGGCGCAACGTGAGTGGCTGCGGGCGGCAGCGCGATCTCGTCTGGTCCGGGACGGACATGTCCGGCGGGCGAGAGGGGAATTTCTAGGGTTTGGACCTGAATTTCAGGGGAAGAGGCATATTTATAGGTAGAGGGAGCTAGGAGGGTCCAAATGAGGAGCGGTGTTCGCCCACACGATCGTGATCGAACGACCGAGAGCATGGAGGGGGTTTGGATGGGCTCATGGTTTGTGGTGAAGAGGGGCTGGGCTGCAAAGAGTGAGGGGTTTCGGGCTACGCGGTTAACCGGTGGGGCATCAAACGACCTCCAAATGGAACAAAATTTGATGGGTGGTCTTCCGATGATATACCAAGGCCACTCGGCAAATCTCGGTCCATTCCGAGAACGTTTTTAACCCGCTCATGAAAACAAGGTCTGAGAGGGGCGACAGGCGCGCGCGAGAGGTCTGGACTCTGAACGGACGACGGAGAGAACCGGCGGAACCCGAACGGATGCAAGTTTTGAAAAACATGCATATGAAATGCAGATGATGGCATGGCAAAATGCAACACACAAGAAAATGACATGGCAACGACGGGGAATAACTGGCAGACACCTGGCGCATCGAATCTGGGGCGTTACAACACTCCTCCACTAACAAGAGATCTTAGGACCGAGACGGAAGGGAAAATGGATGAGGTGAAGCGAGAAACGCAAGAGAGAAGATGAACAGAGACGAGAGCACTCGGGTAGAAAGATAAAGGCCAAATATGACGAGAATCAAAAGCTCATGGAAACAAGATAGACTCTGAAACCACTCTGGTTAGAACTAGATAAGAAACGAATAAGACTGGAAGGATTTAGGCAGCACTCCGGCTAAAACATGGAAAGATTAGAACATGAGATTGACAAGATGGAACGATAGTTGACAAGAAGAACAACACAATGCCTCCGGAAGAACTGAAATAGTTGAATGAAAGGAACGAAGAAGAAAAGATATCATCTACCACCACTGAGTTTGGAAGCATCTTAGGAGGAAGGATTGAACGGAGTTGTAGAGAAAATCAACAACGAAAGAATAAGATTGTTGTGGACTTATCCAAAAACAACTCAAAACTTGAGGTGAAATTATGCCACAACCAAAAGCTTGAATAGCTGAGAAGAACGAAGAAATGCAAAACTCCATTTCAAAAGAATACGGAGAATTAATTACACTTCAAGACACGAGAAGAAAAGATACTTGAACTCCACCAACTAAATCTTGATGAACTCTTGAAGAATGAAATAAATCATGAAGAACCACCATGAAGAACTCGCGGTGACAAAAGGATGATGAGATAGAAATGAAGGATGAAAGAATAAAGATTGAAACCTTGCGGTGATTTAGATGGAGGTTCCGACAAAATAGCCGAGGAAAATTTGAACTCCAGAAAAGAAAAGATGAAAACACTTGGAACTAGAGTTTATTCAACAAGAACAAACTCCAAAGGAAGGGATTAATCACTTCGGCGAAAGAATAAGATTTATTGTATGCTTAACCTTCATCAAATTGACTTGATGACAAAATGGATTTGCATACTACTTATTCTTCTTGAAAAGGATTGTTTAGTGACATAACGCAAACTTGAGAAGGTCTTCATGAACCACCAGTAGGATTGAAAAGAACGAATGGATTAATATGAAAAACAAGGAAAAAGAATCTTGAACGAATGACCGTAAGAATTAGAAAAAAAAGACTGATGAAAGAGAATGAATCACCGGCAAGAATTAGAAGGCAAATATGCTAGAGGGGATTTAGATGCAAAAGAATAAAGAGATCATGAGCTGATTAAAGAACACTTGCACGAAGGACCGAGATAATTGGATAACGGTAGCTGAAATGTGAGGACGAAGAATTCTTCTGGAACGATGGCCTCCGGATGGTCGGGAGAGAAGGCAACTCACGAAATGCATCAAATGATTGAAAAGAATTTTCACAATTGAAACAATTTGATAGGATGACATCGAGCTAGCACCACGAATCTCCGAGAGAACGGGCAAGATTTAGAGGAAAACTCTTCTTCGGTCTTCAAAAGACGACGAGAAACACCACCAAAATTTGCTGAGGTTCTCCGGAAGAATGACAAGCAAAGAGGTTGAGCCAACAATGAATTGATTTGAAATCGATCTTGAAAAGGCATCTGACTGATGAAATTCATACTTACGTCAAACTTCAAAAAGGATTTGAGAATAGCTCCGGGAAATTAGAAGAGTCAGGTAAGATCCTGGGAAAAGACCTGTGGGTTAGGGCCCACTAAAAGAAACACCGTTGGAAAGTATTGATGAACAGATTGATGATGCACCGGAACAATTGAAATATTTGAATGAGGTGACAACCTCGAATTAATTGGAACACAGATGAATCTTCTGAGATGTCTTGGACACTCCGGAAGGATAAACTGGCGAGAGGCGAACGAGCAAGGCGAAAAAATTTGAGCCGAGGAAAAGAATATTATCACTACCAAAAATTAGAATTGAATCCACCGGAAAAGAAAAGAGATGAAGAATGACGAACGAGACGAGAATTTACCGATTGAAACAATTGACGAAAGACTGAAGAGGCTCCATGCGAATGAAATTGATGCTCGAAAGAGACTCAGGCTCTGGGAAGAAGAGGGTGTGAGGGCGGGAAAAAACAAAGGCAACTTGGAAGGGGGAACCAACAAATATATTGAAGAGAAACACCAGTTGGAAGAAAGGAAAGGCTTCGCACGAGTAGGATGGATACTTGATTACGGACTCCAGCTCCAAGGAGAAAAAGGGTGGGTGGGTGGGAAAAAGAAAACAACTGTGGCCAGAGAAACAACTTCGTTGAGAGCGGGCTGTGGATTGAACTTGGCAAAGATGAAGAGGCTCGAGTAAACTGGATGAGAAATGCACCGGATGAAAA
The DNA here is from genome assembly GCF_018294505.1 of Triticum aestivum. Taxonomy (NCBI): domain Eukaryota; kingdom Viridiplantae; phylum Streptophyta; class Magnoliopsida; order Poales; family Poaceae; genus Triticum; species Triticum aestivum. The sequence goes on along the minus strand of NC_057798.1, from coordinate 552,078,168 downwards.
GAGAAGAGAACCAACGGTCGGAAGACCAACTGCGTGAACCTAAAGAAAAATTTGAAGGGGAAGAGGAGTAATTCAAAACACATACGTCAAGATTCCTCACCAGAGCGACGAAGGTGCTGAGGAGTAAAAAGAATTCCTACTCTCCGATAAAACTAGACTCAGAAAACAGTTTTCTTCTAGAGTCAACAACGACCAAACTACACGATCAATCAAGGGGGCTCCTATGGTCGGTCGAGGCTTTGATACCAACTTGTTACGCCCAATATGCGACCCTATCCAAGAGGAACTCGAAGGTCCCACCAAGGATAGACCCGCATATTGAAATGCTTTTGCAAGGTGGATATCATTACATCAACATTACATAATAGATGGGGATACATACAAAAGGCATACAATGCCACACGAATACAACATCATCATACATAAGATCAACATCCGACTACGGATGAAACACAAACAGAAACTCAAACAACATCCACCCTGCTAGCCCAGGCTACCGATCTGGAACCTATCCCCTGATCGAAGAAGAAGCAGAAGGAGAACTCCAAAACAAGCAAACATCGCTCTCGCGTCAAGACCATCGCATAACTTGTGCCTGCAACTGTTGCTGTAGTAATCTGTGAGCCACGAGGACTCAGCAATCCCATTACCATGGGTATCAAGACTAGCAAAGCTTAATGGGAAAGGAAGGGGTAAAGTGGTGAGGTTACAGCAGCGACTAAGCATATATGGTGGCTAACATACGCAAATAAGAGCGAGAAGAGAGCAAATGGAACGGTCGTGAAGTTAGCAATGATCAAGAAGTGATCCTGAACTCCTACTTACGTCAAACATAACCCAAAACCGTGTTCACTTCCCGGACTCCGCCGAAAAGAGACCATCACGGCTACACACGTGGTTGATGTGTTTTAATTCGGATCTGGTGTCAAGTTATCTATAACCGGACATTAACAAATTCCCATCTGCCACATAACCGCGGGCACGACTCTCGAAAGTTTATACCCTGCAGGGGTGTCCCAATTTAGCCCATGATAAGCTCGCG
>NC_057798.1:552073595-552076597 GCF_018294505.1 Triticum aestivum | reverse complement strand
CCGGTTTACAAGACATTTCGACAATGGTAAAACAAGACCAGCAAGACCGCCCGATGCTCCGACAATCCCGATAGGAGCTGCACATATCTCATTCTCAGGGCAACACCGGATGAGCAATCCGTACAACTAAAACCAGACCTCAAGTTTCCGTGAGGGGGCGCTGCAAAGGGCTCTGGTTCGGACCAGCACTTAGAGAAGCACTGGCCAGGGGGGGGGGGGGCTAAAATAAAGATGACCCTCGGGCTCCGGAAACCCAAGGGAAAAAGGGCTAGGTGAGGCAAATGGTAAAACCAAGGTTGGGCCTTGACGGAGGAGTTTTATTCAAAGCGAACTGTCAAGGGGGTCCCATAAATCACCCAACCGCGTAAGGGACGCAAAATCCGGGAACATAATACCGATATGACTGAAACTAGGGCGACAAGAGTGGAACAAAACACCAGACATAAGGCTGAGTCTTCCACCCTTTACCAAGTATATAGATGCATTAATAATATAAGAGATATTGTGATATCCCAACATAATCCTGTCCACCATGGAGCAATCTTCAACTTCACCTGCAACCAGCAATGCTATAAGAGGGGCTGAGCAAAAGTGGTAACATAGCCAAACAACGGTTTGCTAGGAAGGGTGAAAAAGGTTAGGGGCTGACATGGCAATTTGGGAAGGCTTGAAGAACAAGTGATAGGTAACGCAACATAGCGATAGAACGAAGCAACTAGCATAGCAATGATAGTAGTGAGATCCAGGGTAGCGGTCATCTTGCCTGAAATCCCGCAAGGAAGAAGAACGAGTCCACGAAGAAGATGAAGCCACGTAGACGAACCAAGCATAGACGAACGAATCCTTCCAATCGCAACGAAACAGGAACTATCGAAAGAAGCACACAACATGGTAAACACACCACACATATACAAGACATGATGCTCAACCAAGCATGATGCAAGACAACACTACATGAAGCTACTCATGGCAAGAGATGATGCATATAAGAGCAACACATCAAAGCAAGTTTAAATGAGGCCGGAAATAACATATAATAAATCTGGTAAGTCCTCATATGCAAATTTCGGAATTGGTCCAGATCTGAATAAACCTTATCTTCAAGTTGTTAAACAGCAAGTTAAGATGCACCAAGATGATCTACACGAGATTCTAGTCAAGTTACATATAAAGTTCATTTAGTTCGGAGCTACGGCCTAGAAGATATGAGCAAAACAAGTTAAACATGGCATTGATGTAAAATGCATACAAACATCAAGCAAACACTCTCAAAACATGGATGCAACATGAAATATGAAACTACATGCAAAATCAAGCATGTTTCATATAGAGCACACTCAAAACGGAGCAACGGTTCAACACATACACCCCAAACATGATATAACAACAATCTGTCCAAAACAGCAACTAGGTATCTAGCAAGCATCAAAACAACATGCTATAATACCACAATATGAAAACAAAATGCATGGACATGATGTACAGGTAAAGCATAACAAAACATGAACAATGAGCTATCTCCAGAAATCACTAGAACATGCTCAAAAGGACATGGCAAGATTGCATATAATAACAGTTTCAGACTTTGCAGAAATAACATCAGGTTGCAATGTTTAGAGCTATCAAACAACATGTTACAGGAACTTATCATGGAAAACAAAGGCATGGCATGAATCTACTAATTTCATAGAACAAAAGTCCCTTACTGAGCATGAGCCAAAAAGGATCGGAAGATAAGATGGCACCCATGTAAACATGGCAAAAGATATGACAGATTCAAACATGGCAGGAACAACGATAAGTAGGCATGTTGATGAGCTTATACCACTCACCACAGAGCAATACATGGCATGACAAGGCAACCAGAAGCACGAAGACATAATTATGAAGCTATGAATGACAATAACAAGTTCATAGGGTGCACAGATCACTAGCAAAGCTCATGGCAAAACTGAACTTAATGTTAACAGGCTGACAGCAACATTATTTAGCATTTTGGAGCAAGAATACAACAAGCTACAGCAGGCTATAAATGCAACCAGGGGTATAGATGGATATAGCATGACATGTGTAACAAAACATACTTAGAGAACATCTCCAGGTTATGCATGGAATGACTTGTAGCAGCAGGTTTACATGGCAACAAAATATAACAGAAACAGCCTAGCAAAACAGCAACAACAAGTACCCTACTTAACAAGTGCAATCACTACAAGACTCACAAAATACATGGATTGCACCTCTGTAAAGATGACATGATATAGTCCAAAACACGTGTAGAGCTCATGCTCACAGGATGCACACACAAAATGCAACGAAAAAGACAAAACATCAAGTTATAACAGTTTCAACAGGTTAACATCATATAGCACTCTTGCAATGATGATTAGGGCATCAAGATGATCTCAAACAAGCATGACACAATGGAGTGAAATGTAGAGCATCTCATGATGAATATTTTGATATATTACATGCACGAAACGGAGCAGTATGCAACAAGTTATGATGCGATGAATAGGAGACCAGAATGCAAATAATTTTGGGGCTTAGGGAAAAAATGGGGTCAACCTGGATCCAGATCTAGGGTTCTTCATGGGCGAACCGAGGTTCGCCGAAGCTTCATCGGAGAAGAGGAGGACGCCGGCCGGAATTGAGGAAAGGGCCGGGGGTGGCGGATCCGGCCGGTCCCGTCCCGGATCCGGCCGGGGGACCGGGCGCGGCGGCGAGCGGGGCGGCGCGGGGTGGAGGACGAGGTCCGTGGTGGCGGAGCCATGGCCGCAGCGGAGGAGCTACACCGACGGCAGTCGGCGTGGAGGCAGGGTTCAACGGAGGCGGCACGCCGGCGAGGAGGCGCCAACGCGGGGCGAGACGGGGCGTGGGCCGCGGCGAGGAGGCCGGGGCCTGCCGGCGGCGGCAGATGGAACCCGGCGGCGCCGGAGGCCGGCGTGCGGGCGGCGAAGTCGCTGGCCGGTGCGGGACGGAGGCGACGGCGGGAACCCGGG
>NC_057798.1:552070925-552073270 GCF_018294505.1 Triticum aestivum | reverse complement strand
CGTGGGGCGGCTCCGGATGGGCTCGGCGGGCCCGCGATGGCCTCGCGCGGGCCGGCGGCGGGGCATAGTGGCCGGGGCCATGTGGTGCAACGTGATTGGCTGCGGGCGGCGGCGCGATCTTGTCCGGTCCGGGACGGACATGTCCGGCGGGCGAGAGGGGAATTTCTAGGGTTTGGACTCGGATTTCGGGGGAAGAGGCATATTTATAGGTAGAGGGAGCTAGGAGAGTCCAAATGAGGAGCGGTTTTCACCCTCACGATCGTGATCGAACAACCGAGAGCATGGAGGGGGTTTGGATGGGCTCATGGGCTGTGGTGAAGAGGGGCTGGGATGCAAAGAGAGAGGGGTTTCGAGCTACGCGGTTAACCGGTGGGGCATCAAACGACCTCCAAATGGAATGAAATTTGACGGGCGGTCTACCGATGATATACCAAGGCCACTCGGCAAATCTCGGTCCATTTCGAGAATGCTTTTAACCCGCTCACGAAAACAAGGTCTGAGAGGGGCGACGGGCGCGCGCGAGAGGTCTGGACTCCAAACGGACAACGGAGAGAACTGGCGGAACTCGAATGGATGCAAGTTTTGAAAAACATGCAGATGAAATGCAGATGATGACATGGAAAAATGCAACACACAAGCAAATGACATGGCAACAACGGCGAATAACTGGCAGACACCTGGCGCATCGAATCCGGGGCGTTACACATCTCTTTTTTACTCTACATGTTATATATATTGTCCACTGAGCACACGGATTTGTTCCTTTAGTGTCTCATTGAAAGAAAAAACGTAGGAATTTTAATTTTCACTTGTCCTCCTTTTCAAATTCCTATTCATGAAGCACAAGACTAAGATATAGTAGCATAATAGCATTATAACCGTACATTTTCTTGTGGTTTGACTTAATCTCAACATGCTTCTTTGCATCCTGTGATCTTCCAATTGTTGTGAATCAAACACCCAGATTGGCAGAAATCTTGTGTTTTTAAATTCTCTGTTTTGCACGTGCATTCCTATCCTATTCCTGTCTATTTCCTATCCCTGCATTGTTGGAATCCTCCAACTCAAACGAGCCCTTATAGAATTACTTCTCTTACAGATAGTTGTCAAAGAAAACCTTGCGTGGTTTGTCCCGCTCCTGCTGCGCCGTCGTCCACCCCAACTCTGCCGCTCCAACGACAGAAGGGTCCAGCACAGCAGGGATCCGGCCTCCAGACTGACTTTCGCTGCCTCAGATCTTCTTCCCCGCCGCCGGCAGCCATGAAAACTGCATTACCATCATCAACCGAGCAGATGACCTCGAGGACTACACAGGTCCGCAAGAGAGGTCGCACTCTTTCATGTCTGCTTAAGTTATGCATCGCTTAATATTACATGCTACTTTAGCGTCATGTTCACCAATTAGACTCTGAGTCAGCTCCAAACTAATGGTTAAACTTGAGTTCTTAAATGGTTGTGGGGTACATATCGGGGCTGCAATCAATAGTATCTATCTACTACCTGGTTAATCTCCGGTGTCTACTATGAGTTTCATGTTGGGTGGGAAACAAACAGTAAAGAAGCCATTATCTGTATTTTTTAACTGAAGCCATTATCTGCCTGCTATTATTGGTTTTGGGTCTATCCACATGTTGCTACCATGACTCTGGATTTCTGCATGCACTCCTTACATAATCTCACTATGTTTTATTCCTATGCATGACAGTTATTGTAAACAATGGAACTGAACATGTAGAGCAAAAGAGACGAGCCTTGCATAGCAATAAAATTTCATGCAGACGTCGCTCAATGGTAGGCGCAAAGGCAGACCCCCCTCCATGCATTTCGGATTGTAATCGAGAGGAAGATATCTGTTCTGAGGGGGATTTAGAAGGAGAAGACAATTCCTATTTACCCCCTGAGGTCTTCGCTCTAACTTGCATGTTGATGTTGGTTATATCATGCATATGGTGTCTTGCATTGCTTACTTTATACATCAAATATGTCATCTGCTTAGTTTAGACATCCTTTGTGCGAATGCCATCTGTTTAGTTTATTCATTGTTTATGTGAATTATGCAACGCCATCTTGTTTAGCCAGGCATCATATATGTGAATTTTGCAATGCCATCCTGCTTAGCCAGTCATCTTATATGTAAATTATATCAGGCCATCCTTTTTCCCCATTACATATTACATTTGTCAACAACGTTAGTACATTCAACTGCTCTTCGTGTGCATCAGCCATTTGACACGGTGATGGAAAATTCTAGAGTGAAAACAAGGTCTTCAGAGCAGACTATGCTATCTGACGAAGCGCATATCTCGCTGGTTACGGATAGCTCCTCAGAGGAGGATTCAGAGACA
>NC_057798.1:552060272-552070706 GCF_018294505.1 Triticum aestivum | reverse complement strand
CTCATATCGTGCGTATGGTGTCTCGGATTGCTATGTCATTTGATTAGTTTAGACATGCTTTGTGTGAATGCCACCTGTTTAGTGTCTAATTACCATATATGTGAATTATGCATTGCCATCTTGTTGCAAGACATTATATATGTGAATTATACAATGCTATCTTGTTGCAAAGGCATTATATAAGTGTATTATGCAATGCCATGCTGTTTAGCCAATCATCATGTATGTGAATTATATCATGCTATCATTTTTTTTGTATTACGTGTTCCATTTGTCGACAACGTTTGTATATTCAACTACTCTTCCTGTGCATCAGCCATTTGAAGCGATGATGGAAGTATTTGGAGTGAAAACAAGGTATTCAGAGCAGACAATGCTACCTGCTGAAGCAGACATCTTGCTGGTTACAGAGAGCTCCTCAGAGGAGGATTCAGAGACTAATGACCAGTCCTATCTCCCCCCTGAGGTCTATGCTCAAACTTGGCAGGGTTATATTACCCATGTCATGCATGTTGTCTTGCATTCTTTAGTTTTTACATCATATATGGATTTCCATCTTCTTACTTGCTTACTATATAAATCATATATTTGAATTATATCATGCCATCGTGTTTACATAGTACATACACATCATCTATCTGAATTATGGCATGGCAACCCATTTAATAAATACATCATATAGTTATATCGTCTCATCCTGATTAGTGTTTATAGTCATCATATTTTGAATTATGGCATTATATCCGTGGATGTATGTGAATTATGGCATGCCAACCTATTTAATAAACACATTATATTGTTACATCATGTCATCTTGTTTACATAGTCTCATATTTTGAACTATGTCTTTCCATATTTCTTAGTTAGCCATCATAATGTGAAATTGTGCCATGCTATCTTGTTTAGTTAGCCATCATATATGTGAAATTGTATCATGCTATCCTGTTTGGTTAGACAACATAAATATGAATTATTTCATGCCCTCTTTTATTCCCCACTATCCATTGCACCTGTCTATCATACAATGTCTATACTTTCAGTTACTTTTCTTGTTTATCAACCATTTGAATTGGAGAGGGTGATGGCAGTAACTAAGGGAGTAACAACACGGTCTTCAGAAAAGATAGTGCTACCAGTTGATGCAGATAGAACCACGGTTGTACTTGCCCAAGGACCAGATCCACCACACATAACCTAGACTCTCACAGATAGTACCCCTACCCAGTTGGACAGAGAACCAGCTACACCCCATCTAACCCCAACCCCGGCAGATAGTAACCCAGTTCCAGTTGACACAGCACCGTCTCCACCACAGAGCACCCAAACACGAGCAGTTAGTAAGGGAACTACAGTGCCCAAAGCACGAGGACCACCACTCCGAATCCCAACTCAACGCTTAAAGGAGAATAAGATTTGTTCTCAGGTCAGGTTCTGTAGCTATGGTTCATACTCCTTTGCCCTTGCATTACTGTATTTACTCATACCAACTATTTTCAAATTTGAAGGATGGAATTGAAACTCCAATGGCGCAACAGGTGTGTTTTAAACCTGTTTCTTCAAATGGTTTGCTGTTGTAACCTGCTCTATATTGATTTCAAATTCAATTGAATAAACAGTTATGTTCTCATGTCATGCACATTACAAGTGTTGTTATTGCTCTATAGTTTCCCACACTTATATTCTGTCTATTCTGCTTTGTCTTGAACAAATATTATTTGAATTGTGTCTCTATCTTGATTTGGCAACAAAAACTAGAATGATATAGACCATAAAGTGACCATGGTACATAGATATATGTTTGTTTCATGCTGTTATCCTGTCCACTTTACTACTGAACTCATTTACCAAAATGAGTTTCATATACAACATGGTAAACATGTGATGTGTCTGCTTGTTTCTCTTTTAGAATGCGGACAAAATATTGGAGAACAGTACCGCGTTATCCAATGGTAAAGGAAGTAATGAAGATAAGGTTCAAGATAGTGAGACATCCCTGTTGGTCTCCAAGAAAGCTGATAAAAACTATCTTGACGATTGTGAGGGAACCCAAAAGTCCTGTCTTGATTTAGTGTTCGAGTTACTAGCCACTACTGCTGGCACAAGCTCTTCGAACTCGCTGCCTGAATCAGTTCATCTTCTTGAGTATCAACTTCAAGTTGAAAGACATCAATCAGATGTGCTGCGACAGGAAGCCGAAGGACTGAGGAAGTCCCTGGAGAATTCAGATGCATATTTCCTGGTGCAACAGCAAGCGCTGGAGGATTTAAGCGCCAAACAAGAGAAAGTTAATAAGCTTGCTAAGCATCTTGCCAACATTTTGGGTACCCAGGATATTGTTTCTTGAGATCTTCTGAAGTGGTTTCAGTTCTGGATTTGTTTTGCTGCGGCGTTTATTTGCACTAGTCGCCAACTTTGACAACCAGTGTATATGATATGCTGCTTTGTTCCCTATATTTGCACTATTGGCGAACTTTGATGCCTAGTGGATGTAATATGTGTAATGGCCCTGATAGCCTAACGTTAGTTGCTTGCTTATATATTTCCTTGTCTTGTTTATTTGTTTGCTTGTAGTCATTGCAGTTCTTTTTCTGCAGTTTGCTAGTGGCTGCAATAACCTATTTTTCAATACTAGGCCACAATAACCATGGGCTAATATTTACTGTAGTGACACTGGGCCTCCTACGGGCCGTAGAAACAGTGGGCCTTCTACGGGCCGTAGAAACAATGGGCCTTCTACGGGCCGTAGAAACAATGGGCCTTCTACGGGCCGTATCATGAATGGGCCTTATGCGGGCCGTATGATCGATTGGCCAAACATGGGCCAAACAGACCGCATTATGGCCATAAACAGGCTAGAGTTGGAATCATCCGTTCATGGGCCGACCATAACGGGCCATCGTTAATAGGCCGAATTTGATGACGCTATGAAAATGGCCCAACATATTAATGGACCACAAACGGGCCGACTGTAACCACGGGCTGAATTTGGCCCACAAGCAGAAAACGACAGTAACGGGCCGTAGGTAAACAAATGCTAGAAATGAGCCCAAGAATAAATGGGCTCTGAGAAGGCCGAAAGATAAATGGGATGGAAACAGACCAACGGAATAATGGGCCATTAATGGGTATAAGGTGATACACTGTTCATTACGGGCCAGTTTCACAATGGGCCGTTAATGGGTGTAAAGCGATACACTGTTCATTACGGGCCAGTTTCACCACGGGCCTTTAATAGGCCAAGAGTTACAAAGGGCCTCATATAGGCTTAAAGACGTCATGGGCCATACATGGGCCAGATGTGAAAACGGGCTGGAATCATATTGGATGGCCCAGTTGACGCTATTGGGCCTAATTCGGATAGGGAGTAAAGTGTCTTGGGTTAGCGGGCTGTAAATGGGCTATATGCGAACATGCCTTTAACAGGCTTTCAATGGGCCGGCCCGCCACCTTTTGACCAAGTCAAATGGGCCGGCCTTTTCACAGGAATGGGCCTCTGTTGGGCCGTGCCACGTGTCGAAGTATCATAGGAGTCTTCTGTCCAATGAGTGGATGACATCTGTCCCAACAATGAGCCGACATGTGTTTCCGCCAACCAATGATGATTTACACGTGGAAAATCCCCATTGGTCGGGTCTGTTAACGGGTTATTGGATCCAAAACCCGACCCGATAGCTTAACGGCGTTCCATTACGGTGGATGCCACGTGTCGGTCACCCTTGACCAAAGCACTTCTGTGACGCGCAATTTATCGTCATGGAAGTGGACACTTCCGTGTTGATAATTTTGGTAATGTCATGGAACACTTCTACGACGGCACATGTATGACTATCTTGATTCTGTCATAAATTTGTCATGGATGTACATGCATGACAAAAAACGCGACCTAGTGTGACAAACACGTATCATCACGGAAGTGTATTTTTATTCTAGTGATAGTCCGGCCGTCCGAGGACCCCTTAATCCAGGACTGCCTCAGTAGCCCCTGAACCAGGCTTGAATGACGTGGTGTCTGGCGTGTAGATCGTCTTCGGCATTGCAAGGCGGGTTCCTTCTATGAATACTCCAAAATAGTCTTTGAACACAAGAAACGTGTCCAGCTCTGCAAAACAAATTCCACACACAACCATAGAGAGTGTAATATTTCACGAGTCCAATCCGCTGACAACTTTTTGTAGCGTGACATCACATCGCCGCCCGACCATTATTTCGAACCATTTTTTTAGCCTCCCGATCCATATTTCAAGATGCGGTTTCATTGGCACATCTTGTCAAAGCAGAGATCGTGTCCCCTTATTGCGGGATTCTCATCAATACGGGCATGGGTAATCCCACCGTATCATCTGCATGACCCTTGGGAATAGGCGAGCTTTTAGGGCGAGTGGGGAGGCGTTTGCTATTCATGGCCTTTATAAAGAGATAAGGATTCACCCCTTTCACCCACACCTTCTCTCTCTCTGCCTCCCCCATTCTCGAGCTCCAGTGCCCAAGTTCTCATCCTTTCCGCCCCAAGAAAGCACTCCAACCATGTCCGGATCCGGAGCGTAGGGCAAGTGGATGGTCTCCTCCGTCAAGGAGAAGGACATTACAAAGCTCCGGGAGGCTGGGTATTTGGCCAAGGAAATTTCCCACTGGCTTCCGGTCAAGGGAAAGATCGTCCCCACCCCCACTAGTGCAGAACCGGGCTTTAGTGCCGGTTCATGACTGCCTTTAGTGCCGGTTGGCGAACCGGCACTAAAGAGTGGGGACTAAAGGCCCCCCCCCTTTAGTACCGGTTCGTCACGAACCGGCGCTAAAGTGCAAACACGTGGCACGAGCCAGGCCCGTGTGCGTGTAGGACATTAGTACCGGTTGGTAACACCAACCGGTACTAAATGTTTGGGTGTTTTTTTAATTTTTGCTTTAATTTTGTGTTTTCAATTTGGCTTTATTTTCCATTTAATTCTTTTTTGTTTGCTGGTATTTCACGATACTACAAATTGTACATGTTATGCATATATATTAAATAGATTTTCTCGTACGTAGAACCGCATATATATATATATATATATATATATATATAATATATCATCGAATGTCTCACAGCTAGCCAACACCATTAACTATTCACACATATACACATGTATATACATATACAATTTCTACTACATGTTGCCTTGGTGCCTTCGGAGCACGATGACAAGTGGTTCATGGGGGCGGTAGCGGGTAATGGTATTCTCCTTTTGGATCTATGACCTGGTCGAGCAAAAATCCGGCTATTTCCTCTTGAAGTGCTTGTATGCGGTCCGATGGTAGGAGCTTATCCCGCACCGATCTGAACTGTTAAGAAGGAGATCAATATGCATGTGTGTTAGTTGTGTGACTAGATATCGATAATGGTGTGAATAGTGTTCTGACAAAAACGTACCTAGTCCTGTCTATCAGATCTGCTCCTTTTGCACGTCATCATGCGAATGTTCTCGCAAACGTAGTATGCACACAGATTATTCCCTTTCGCCTGCCTCACGGCCTTTACGAGAATGGAATTGAATCAGATAATGATTAATCAAGCATAATAATTAATTAATGATATTGAAACAAGAATTAAAGAGATGGTAGCTAGCTAGTACTACTTAATTACTTACCTTGGGTCGATGCCAAAACAACTTTTTTGGCCACGTGCCTGGAGTCACCTTGATGAACTTTGCCCATGCCCTGCCCGCCGACAAAGAAAATTAATAAAGGGGTTATTAAATAGTTCATATCAGGAACTAATTAATAGTTAATAATGATTGAAATTACCTGTTGACTATCCCCTTCACGATGGTGTAGTCTGTATCTTCTTTAGTTAGTGAGTCCAGTAATTCAACTTTTCCTTCCTCAACTTTAATGTCTAACAAGACCCAGTGCCAACTGTATACGCACACGTTTGCATGTCTTAATTAAGCGGGCATGTGCATAAAATTAATCAACTACCGTAAACCGTATACACTTAATTATTAACATCTAGCTAGCTAGTAAGCAAAAACAGAATTTGTTGTACAAGACAGTGTGACTCACGGGAAGTTGTAAGGAAGTAGTATATCTTCATTGGTATTGAGGCGCTTCAAGAACTCTAGCATGCTTTCTTCTACATCATCTCAACAATATTCAATCTGCCATATGTCCTGATTAATGGTATTTGGGTCAATGAACCCAACGCCATAGCGTCCAGCTTGTTTCATTTCATACATCTTCATCCTACATATAATACCACAGAAAAAGAATATAGTGAGGATAATTACATGTAATGATTGATCAAAATTATCACTACATAACTAGCTTGAGACTTAAATTACAGAAAGAAATCACTTACAGACAATAGCAACTGACGATAGACTTGTCGAATGCGTCTTGATTAAATAACTGAAATAGTTCTAGATACTCAAAGGCCAGAGCTTTCTCATGGTAATAATGCTCATGCTTGACATTCACCATGAGGGACTCTCGATTGGAAATCTTGGTAATGTTCATGTACCATTGATGCAATTGATACATTCTCATTGGGAGGTCCTTGACCTTGTATGGATGGACCAAAGGTTTGCCCCAGACATATTGCCATGCTATTTCTGATTCTTTAAGCGCAGACATGGGCTCGATTTCGAGGAGTTGTCCAACAGAGATATTGAGCATTTGAGCCTGCATTATATGATCCTCTGTTATTACCACATCGCCATGCTGGGGAACGCTAACGGTTTGCCCACAATAATATTTGGCGCGCGTACTACTCCTCTCATGTGTTGTTGGCACAACAAGCGGGGGGATCGCTTGCGCCGCCTGTTCTCCCAACTGGGGAACGGTTTTCCCGCATTTTTTGCCAGCTGCTTGTTGGCTCGAGCTTGAGCTCGCTTCCTTCTGTAGTCGTGCTCGATGTGCCTTCCTGATTTGGCGCTCATAGTCCGAGTCAACAGGCTTGGGAGCTGGTTCTCTAGCCATACGAATGAAGTGGTCAATTACTTTCTCAGGCACTTTCTCCTTTGGCGGCGGTGCCGGTTTCGGTCCAAAATGGGCGTCCACTTGGGCTTGCACTATGGCTGTGTTTTGCTCCTTAGTCATGTCGTAAGGCCTCTGAGGAAGAGGAGCGAGGCTTGGACCATATTTATATCGCTTGCCTTCGCCTGTACTTCCTGAACTACCTCGACTCGTACCGCTACGCACCAAAGCTGCGGGATGTCTCTTCTGCGATTGCTGAGACGGCAGAGAAGACTAACGTGGAGTTGGACCAGGAGAAGTGGCCTAACGATGTGCCGGACTTGAAGCAGGAGGTGTGTCCTGACACGGTGCCGGACTTGCAACCGGAGAAGTCGCATGATGCTGTGCCGGGCTTGAAACCAGAGGAGTCATCTCACGCGTTCGGGGACTTGGAGGAGGTGGCGGACTTCAAGGAGGAGTCGTCTCACGCGTTCGTGGACTTGGAGGAGCGGGAGTCTGCTGACTCGGTGGCGGACTTCGAGGAGTCGGCAGACGACGCGGTGTCGGTGGACTTCGAAAGATTATGCAATCCTTTCTCCATAGGATGATACGATGTATGGAATATCCGAGTGTGCGCTCGTCTTCACCTCCAGGAATGTCAAGCGTTAGCCCCGAATATGGGTCCACCACTTCATCAACCATGACACGAGCATAGCCCTCTGGAATCGGGATGCAATGGTAGGTTGCTTCGGGGGTAACTGGAAAAGCAACACCGTCCGCCACCTTCATGGATATGTTCTTCATTTTGGAGTGTAGCTCGCAGTTAGTGTTCTCTATGATGTCATCCACAGGGTATTTATCCAGCAGTGTGTCGCCCAGGGCAGAACCAACGCTGCTTCTTGGCATGGATGGGACGGTGCTATCCAATGCTGGACGATCATCCGTTTGCTGCTGCCGCTGCTGAGACCCCCTTTCCTGGCTAAGTGAGTCGATCTGCTGCTGCTGCTGCTACTGGAATTTGAGTGCCAGGTCCGCGTGCCTTGCTTCTAGGCCTTGAAGGCGTTCTGCGTCCTGCTTCCTATGCTCCTCCTCCAGCTTCCTCTTCTTCTCCTCCTCCATCTTCTTTCTTGCACGGGACCTGTAGTCGTCATTCCAGTCCAAAAAGCCCTCATACCAGGGAATAACACCCATGCCTCGTGTTTTTCCCGGGTGTTGAGGATTTCCCAGGGCACGCGTAAGCTCGTCGTTCTCTCTGTTGGGCATGAACACCCCCGCTTGAGCTTCTTCTATTGCGTCAATTATCTTTTGTTCGGCTCCTTTTAGACTTGCCTTCTTCGAAACCAGGCCTGTCTTCGGGTCCAACGCCCCCCCATGTGCATAGAACCAAGTTCTGCACCTGGGGGGCCAGTGCTGGGTAACCGGAGTGACCCCTGCATCCTCCATCTCTTGCTCAGACTTATCCCACTTAGGCAATGCCACCGCGTAGCCACCTGGAGCCAGCCTATGGAACTGCGTCTTTCTTGCGGCATTTGCCTTGTTTTTCATCGACCGTTCCTTAGATATTTCTGAATCCTTGAAGGTCACGAAATCGTCTCAATGTTCTCTTTGCTTCTCCAGTGTTCCCTTGAAATCTGGAGTCTTCCTTTCATTAGCGAGGTAGTTGGCCCATACAGTTTTCTTGTGGGTGTTGAATGCAATTGCCATCTTCTTAAGAGCAGCGGCCTTGACTTTCTCCACATTTGCTTTAGTGAAATGATCTGGTAGGGTGAAATGTTCCATCAGAGATTTCACCAGGCCTTCTTTGGCTCTGCCATCGACCCAAGTAACACCTGGACATTTAGTCTTTGGCTCTTTCCATTCTTGAATGGAGATCGGGAGTTTGTCCTTCACAAGAACTCCGCACTGACGAGTCCACTTGTTCGCAATGTTCTTAGGCGTGAGGGGTTCGCCACTAGGTTTGATGGATTCGATGTGGTACTTTACACGATCCTTCAACAATGTGCCCGGGCCTCGCTTTGTCTTGCTGTCTGTAGAAGCAGATTTGCTCGATCCGGAGGGCTGAAAGAAGAAAGATCGATTCGTTAATATATCTTCAATAAAAAACATGTGATGATCACCATGATGCATGCTTATATAAATATACCTCGCCGGTAGTGTTTGTTATTTGAAGGTCAGCATTGTCTGTGTCATCACAAACATTGCCTGTGTCATAATCATAATCATAGTTCATAACTTCATCAGCCCGGTCATCGAGATCGAATATCTTTTCATCACCCTCTCCGGTATTGTTAAGATATTGGGAGCCGTCATCTGCTTCATTCAGATCATCTAGCCTGTGAGGGCTGCGTATGATGTCGAACAATTCCTCTTCTCTCTCTCTGCCGGTATTGTCTGCCATAGCTTTTACTTTACTAATAATACAAAAGAAATATAAAACAATTTAGTATTCAAATTACAATGCATGGATGTAATTAATCAATAAGGAAAATCTGAATCTCGAATACATCCTCTCGAATATATAATCTCGAATACATCATCATCTTAATATATATAATCTCGAATACATCGCCTCGAATACTATATATTGAATACATCACTGGCTAGGTACCTAATAAAGATCGAGTACTATAGAAGAATCTAGGGTGCCACTCGCGGTTCCTGGGGCGCGGGCGGTGCACACCCAAAGAGAAGGAACCATCACAGGATCATATCTCCGGTCATCTGCCCAAAGAACCCGCCAAGTAGTGGAGAACCTGACATCGTCCATAGCAGCCATGTAGCGATGGGCGTGCTCATCTTCCTCCCTGACACAGCGACGCACCACCTCCGGCGGGGCCGGCTGCCTCTGCACCAAATGTGGCCCACGCGAACGCCACCAAAGAAGAGCAGGGTCGATGACGGGACCCGAGGTCGTGTTCCTCACCAAGCGGCGCGCCCCTCCAGGTAGCACCTCCCAGTGCCAGCCCAGCGGAGCCCAGTCCCGGACAAGGGTCCCCTGAAGCATGACGTCGTCGCGAACGGGTCGACGGCGAGGATGCGGGCCAGGTATATCGTCGAGAACAAATACTATATGCCCGCAAAAAGTGACATTTTTTAAATGATTGGATTGTGATAACTAAAATTCTATATATATATGCAAATTCTAACAATTTGACATTAATCTAATTCATCTTACTAAAACTAATTCTAAAATTTCATGATTATATAACTAACATTTCCATAACAATTCTAATATTTATATAACTAAAAAACAGAAAAATTGCTAACATTTCTATAAATATTTCTATAACTAAAAAACAGAAAACATTTATAACATTTCTATAAAACTAACATTTCTAATATTTATATAACTAAAAAACAGAATAATTTCTAATATTTCTATAACTAA
Source organism: Triticum aestivum (assembly GCF_018294505.1). Lineage (NCBI taxonomy): Eukaryota > Viridiplantae > Streptophyta > Magnoliopsida > Poales > Poaceae > Triticum > Triticum aestivum. Next base: position 552,060,391 of record NC_057798.1, on the reverse strand, counting down.
AAAACAGAAAAAATTATAACAAACAAACTAATGTGTGTAGTGTGTGTGTGTGTGTGGTACTGTGTGTGTGTGGACATTGGCGGCCATGGCGAGCTCACTGGCGAGGCGACGACGGGGCG
>NC_057798.1:552054740-552059745 GCF_018294505.1 Triticum aestivum | reverse complement strand
ACCGGTTGGAGCCACCAACCGGTACTAAAGGTCTGTTTTGGCCAGGCCAAGCGGCGGGAAGCGCACCCCCTTTAGTACCGGGTGGTGGCTCCAACCGATACTAAAGTGTCACACCCAATATGCGATACTATCCTAAAGAGACTCAAAGGTCCCACAAAGGATAGAACCGCATATTGAAACGCTTTTGCAAGGTGGATATCATTACATCAACATTACATAATAGATGGGGATACATACAAAAAGCATACAATGCCACATGAATACAACATCATCATACATAAGAACAACATCCGACTACGGATGAACCACAAACAGAAGCTCAAACGACATCCACCCTGCTAGCCCAGGCTGCCGACCTAGAACCTATCCCTGATCGAAGAAGAAGCAGAAGAAGAACTCCAAACAAGCAAACATCGCGCTCGCGTCAAGATCATCGCATAACCTGTACCTGCAACTATTGTTGTAGTAATCTATGAGCCACGAGGACTCAGCAGTCCCGTTACCATGGGTATGAAGACTAGCAAAGCTTAAAGGGAAAGGAAGGGGTAAAGTGGTGAGGCTGCAGCAGCGACTAAGCATATATGGTGGCTAACATACGCAAATAAGAGCGAGAAGAGAGCAAGCGGAACGGTCGTCAACTAGTAATGATCAAGAAGTAATCCTGAACTCCTACTTACGTCAAACATAACCCAGAAACCGTGTTCACTTCCCGGACTCCGTCGAGAAGAGACCATCACGGCTACACACGCGGTTGATGCGTTTTACTTTGGATCTGGTGTCAAGTTATCTACAACCGGACATTAACAAATTCCCATCTGCCTATAACCGCAGGCACGACTTTCGAAAGATTATACCCTGCAGGGGTGTCCCAACTTAGCCCATGACAAGCTCTCGCGATCAACGAAGGAATAGACCTTCTCCCAGGAATACCCGATCAGACTCGGAATCCCGGTTTACAAGACATTTCGACAATGGTAAAACAAGACCAGCAAAGCCGCCCAATGCGCCAACAATCCCGATAGGAGCTGCACATATCTCGTTCTCAGGGCAACACCGGATAAGTCAAGCTACGAGTAAAACCAGTCCTCGAGTTGCCCTGAGGTGGCCCCGCAGGCTGCTCAGTTCGGACCAACACTTAGACAAGCACTGGCCCGGGGGGGTTAAAATAAAGATGACCCTCGAGAGAGCGACTCCCAAGGGAAAAGTATAGGTGGTGGTGAGGCAAATGGTAAAACCAAGGTTGGGCCTTGCTGGAGGAGTTTTATTCAAAGCGAACTGTCAAGGGGGTCCCATAAATCACCCGACCGCGTAAGGAACGCAAAATCCGGGAACATAACACCGGTATGATGGAAACTAGGGCGGCAAGAGTGGAACAAAACACCAGGCAAAAGGCCGAGTCTTCCACCCTTTACCAAGTATATAGGTGCATTAATAATATAAGAGATATTGTGATATCCCAACCAAAATCCTGTCCACCATGGAGAAATCTTCAACTTCACCTGCAACTAGCAACGCTATAAGAGGGGCTGAGCAAAAGCGGTAACATAGCCAAACAACGGTTTGCATAGGAAAGGTGTCAAAGGTTAGAGGTTCATGGCAATATGGGAGGCTTGATAAACAGGTGATAGGTAGTTCAGCAAAGCGATAGAATGAAGAAACTAGCATAGCAATGATAGTAGTCATCTTGCCTGAAATCCCGCTAGGAAGAAGAACGAGTCCATGAAGAAGACAAACGGACGTAGTCGAACAAATCCTCACAACTCCGGAACAAAACCGAAGCTACCGAGAGTAGCAAACCGGAAAGAAGTAAACAACATGGTAAACACACAAGCATAAACATGGCATGATGCACAATCAAGTGTGATGCATGTCCGGTTTAAATAGGCATGGCATGGCAAAGTGCAACAAACAATACTACAAGTTAAGTGGAGCTCAATATGCAACGAGTTGCATATTGACAAAACACCACATCAATTATTCAGTTCATCTCGGTTTTGTACCCAACAATATTAAATGTTATTAAACATGGTAAGGGGGTGAACATAATGAAACTACCTATCTAGGCAAGTTTAAATGAGGCCGGAAACAACAAACAATAATGCCGGAAAATCCCCATGTGCATATTTTAGATTCGGTACTGTTCTGCCCGAAACACAATTTTATTGTTGTTAAATAGTAAAACAAAGTGGGCCATGTTAAACTAGGCATTTTTCTAGAAAAGTTACATATAAAGAACATTTAAAACCGAGCTACGGTTATTTAGTTATGAGATAAACCATTTTATCATGTCATTTGAGCAAATTTAATCAAACATCAAGTTTAAACATTTTAAACATGGATAAAAGCTGGATATAGTGAAACTACATGAAAAATTGAGCAAGATGCATATATGACATGTTTCATTTGGATGCATGGATTTTTAGTTATTAACAAACCAAAATAATGGCATTACTATGAATATGCAAGAGAAAATTAAACGACAGGGAACACGAGCTGGGCCAGCCACTATCAATGACGAGGGGGCCCGTGGTGCTAAGGTGGCAGGAGTGTGGGTGTGGAGAGGGTATGTGTGCAGAGAGGGTGACAAATGGGGTCCACTGTCATAGAAGCAACAGAGGCATAAAAATGGTGTTCTAAATATGTTCCCAGGGGGATTCGAACCGGGGTCTCCACGGTAGAACTCCATTGACTGATCCACTGCGCTGCTGCTACTATTGTTGCAGGGATTGGGCACGGCACTTTTTGAACTAGCCCAACGACGGATGGGGTTTCTTCTCCTCTGCAGCAGAGAAGACACCGACCTGCACCGGTGGGCAACGGTGAAACGGCGGGGTCCAGGAGGCCACTGCGGGTGTGTGGGATAGGCTGTTGTGAGGCTCTGCCACGAGGAGGGGTGCAGAGGCGCTCGAGCTAGAGCGTTGCTCGGCTCGGGGCCATGGCATGGCGCGGCAAGGCAGGGAAGAAAACCACACGCAAGGCGAGGCAAGGCAGGAAGCGCGGGGGAGGACCTGGGGTGTGCGCGTGAGTGATGTGTGCAAGAAACAGGGAGACACAGGCGTCGCATTGGTGTCTCGCGGGAGGTAGCGTGCATGTGTGGACACGCTGAGTGTATGTTCTCGCGTGCGCAAAAATTCAGAGATCAAGGCCATGGCGGCGAAGCACGGACGACGAGGCAAGCTGCGGGGCCCTGCCTCTGTGCAAGGGCGAAGAGGAGCGTAGTGTGCGTGCAAGGACAAGAGCAGTGTGTAGCGGGGCGCACGAGCACAAGCTCGAACTAGAGCCCATCCGTGGCGGACCGACTCGAGATCGTGCAGATCAGAGACTACGATGATGGAAACGACGGTAGAAAGAGGTGAGAGGGTGCGGCGGCTCACAGAGGGGGGCTGCTGGAGTCGATCGAGCTCGGGGTCGAGGGGTCGCGACGAAGTTGATCGGCGACGAGCACCTACCGTAGATGAAGAAGATGAAGACGACGAGCAGGAATTCGGTGTTCCTCTGAATCCTGAAGAAGATGAAGCAGAGGAAGAGGACGTCCAGGGGTGTCTCTGGCCTTGGATCCTTCCGGCTCCTGGCCTTGATGAAGACGAAGAATATGACGTAGTCGAGTCGACCCGGAGCGAAGAAGACGATGGAGGATGGCTATGGCCGCAGCGAAGCCATGGGAGTGCGCCGGGAGCTCTCTAGTTTCTGCCTCTTGAAGAAGAAGGAGAAGCAGGAGAAGGAAAAGGGTGGCGGCGGCGAGAGGGAAACCCTAGGGGGGCGCGGGCTGCTGGCTTTATAGGAGGGGCGCGACGTGAGCTCGGCCACGGTGGCCATGTGTGGGCGCCCCTGGAGGTTTTACTGTGAGAGAAAAAGAGATCGGGAGGAGGAAGAAAAATAGGGGAAGGAGATGCTGCATGTGGGGCCTGGACGGGTGTCCAGCGTGGATTCACCACGGGAGAGTGGAAGGAGGCTGCAGGAGGAGAGCTGGGCTGCGGGAGGCGCTGGAGCTGGGCCGGGCTGCTACTGCGCTGGGCTCTTTTCCTTTAAGCAATTTCCTCAAACAGAAATGCGAGAAAAGGCCAAGGAGTTTGGCAAGGAATTAGGATGAGATAAAAACATATCTGGGATTATGTATTTATGTAGAATTTGAATAAATTGCTTTGGGCATTTATAGAGGTAGAAAAATAAAACAAGTTTGAATTAAATTCAAACTTGAGCCATTTTTGAACCCACCCAAATCAAGTCCAATTGAGATCAAACTTGTCAGAGAGGTATAAGGCATTGAGTAAGATCACCAGGAAATAAATTAACATTAATGGAGGAGGGAATAATGTCACTTTCAAAAGCATGAATGAAGAAGGAAGGGAGAGATGATGATACATGAGTATATGGCTTGAGAAAGATAGCAAGGGCTGATGCACACACAACATGAAGAATGCAACCCACATGATGAGCATGATGAAATGCAAAATGACAAGGGTACAATGCAACATAACAAGTGCGATGAGCATGGTGCAAGAAGCAAATATATGACAAGGCACTCAACATAATCATGGCATAACATATATGAATGAAATATGCAAAACAATTATGATAATGCAACAAACATAAAGAACACACGTCAACAACTAAAATAAATGGAAGGACAACTGAAGCGTCGGTCTCGGGGCGTTACAACACTCCACCACTACGAGAGGATCTCGTCCCGAGATCTAAGATGGCACCAGAGGGAAAAGAAAGAGGAAGATAAGAGGTAAAACTAAGTTGCTTCTTCGACCAACGAGTGAAACCATGAACCTAGAGAGGTTGAGCAAAATGAAAGAAAGAAAACAACGAAGATGAACAAAGTTGAAAACACTTCGTTAGAAAAGAGGAACAAGGGATACAATGAGAACCAAGAGGTTTAGTGATAAGATAGATATTGAAACCACTCCGGTTAAAACTAGATAGAGAAGGAATAAGATTGATATAATTTGGGCAGCACTCCGACTGAAAGAAGAAGGAAAACTTGATAAGATGAAAA